>NC_057832.1:106132060-106435090 GCF_910594005.1 Cervus elaphus | reverse complement strand
ACAGGGAGGCCTGGCATGCTGCAGTTCATGGGGTTGCAAAGAGTCGGACATGACTGAGTGACTGAACTGAACTGAACTGATGCTACATTCAATAATATACAAAACAATTTCAGTGTTATCATGCAAATAAAAATAAAGTGACTACTTTTATAGTCTTCAATTACCCTATTACTTTCTTCAAGTAGTTTCTCTGGGCATAGATGTAGCTACACAAAGATAAACAGAATTAAGAATGGAGATACAGAAACTCAAACGTATAGTTAGGTTTACTTATGTATGAATTTATAATTTACCTGGTCCTAACAAATTCAGGCCTTCCTTTCTTCAGACAAAGTTTACTGGTTGTAGCTATAAATACTGAGGAATAAACATATGAAAGGAGGACATGGAAACACAAAAATGTCAAATAAAACAAAAGGTCATGTAACTCATACATGGATGTATACACCTCCTCATTCCATGTTAAGGACCTGAGTTTTCAAAAAGCTATGTAAATGAAAAGATATTAACATTGAGCATTCACAAATTCACATCCTCAATTATTCTGTTTGAAAAGAACAACAAAAAACAAAGCAAAAAGTGCTTTTATCATTATGTGTTGGTTTCTGAACTGGTGCAAAGTGGTATAAGAGGTAGCACCAGCTGGACGGATTTACACTGGGAAAGGCTTGGTAACTTCTGTAGAAGAAAGGACCGTAAGGCAAGAGAGAAGTGATGAGAAATACAAAAATCCTTGTGTGCTGGATGTTAAACTGGAGGATGGTTAACTGATGGATGAAGCAATTCACAACTGAGTTCTACTGAGGGGAACTTTGTTGAGACAGATGGGTGAAAAGAAGAGTTAAGAGGTGTTACACTGTGAGCGAACGGAACTCTAAAGAGGACTTTCATTTGAACTCCAATTAGAATTTAAATAAATGTTCAGTCTTCTTCGTCTATTAAATTGTCTTTTCTTTTGAATAGGATACCATGTTAAAACAGATCAGTAGATTAAAGAAACAATTGCTTTATTGTCTGATCAGTCTGGATTTTCAAGAAAGAGAAGCAATAACTCATGCTGCTGCTGCTAAGTCCCTTCAGTCGTGTCCGACTCTGTGCGACCCCATAGACGGCAGCCCACCAGGCTCACCCGTCCCTGGGATTCTCCAGGCAAGAGCACTGGAGTAGGTTGCCATTTCCTTCTCTAATGCCTGAAAGTGAAAAGTGAAAGTGAAGTCGCTCAGTCATGTCCGACTCCTAGCTACCCCATGGACTGCAGCCTGCCAGGCTCCTCTGTCCATGGGATTTTCCAGGCAAGAGTACTAGAGTGGGTTGCCATTGCTTTCTCATAGAAGACAGTGAAAAGAGCACTTAGCTGGGAATTATGAGATAGGAATTCTCATCTGGGTTCAGGCAGAACAAAGGTTCTTTCTGCCTTTAAATTGTTAAGATTCTGTCTTATTTTATTTATAAAACAAAACCACCACAATATTGTAAAGAAATTAGCCTCGAATCACTAAATAACACGCTTCTGAATAACCAACAAATCATAGAAGAAATCAAAAAAGAAATCAAAATATGCATAGAAATGAATGAAAATGAAAACACAACAACCGAAAACCTATGGGATACTGTAAAAGCACTGCTAAGGGGAAGGTTCATAGCATTACAGGCTCACATCAAGAAACAAGAAAAAAGCCAAATAAATAACCTAACTCTACACCTAAAGCAATTAGAGAAGGAAGAAATGAAGAACCCCAGGGTTAGCAGAAGGAAAGAAATCCTAAAAATTAGGGCAGAAATAAATGCAAAAGAAACTAAAGAGACCATAGCAAAAATCAACAAAGCTAAAAGCTGGTTTTTTGAAAAAATAAACAAAATTGACAAACCATTAGCAAGACTCATTAAGAAGCAAAGAGAGAAGAACCAAATTAACAAAATTAGAAATGAAAATGGAGAGATCACAACAGACAACACTGAAATACAAAGGATCATAAGAGACTACTACCAGCAGCTCTATGCCAATAAAATGGACAACTTGGATGAAATGGACAAATTCTTAGAAAAGTATAACTTTCCAAAACTGAACCAGGAAGAAATAGAAGATCTTAACAGACCCATCACAAGCAAGGAAATCGAAACTGTCATCAAAAATCTACCAGCAAACAAAAGCCCAGGACCAGATGGCTTCACAGCTGAATTCTACCAAAAATTTAGAGAAGAGCTAACACCTATCTTACTCAAACTCTTCCAGAAAATTGCAGAGGAAGGTAAACTTCCAAACTCATTCTATGAGGCCACCATCACCCTAATTCCAAAACCAGACAAAGATGCCACAAAAAAAGAAAACTACAGGCCAATATCACTGATGAACATAGATGCAAAAATCCTTAACAAAATTCTAGCAAACAGAATCCAACAACATATTAAAAAAATCATACACCATGACCAAGTGGGCTTTATCCCAGGAATGCAAGGATTCTTTAATATCCGCAAATCAATCAATGTAATACACCACATTAACAAATTGAAAGATAAAAACCATATGATTATCTCAATAGATGCAGAGAAAGCCTTTGACAAAATTCAACACTCATTTATGATTAAAACTCTCCAAAAAGCAGGAATAGAAGGAACATACCTCAACATAATAAAAGCTATATATGACAAACCCACAGCAAGCATCACCCTCAATGGTGAAAAATTGAAGGCATTTCCCCTGAAATCAGGAACAAGACAAGGGTGCCCACTCTCACCACTATTATTCAACATAGTGTTGGAAGTTCTGGCCACAGCAATCAGAGCAGAAAAAGAAGTAAAAGGAATCCAGATAGGAAAAGAAGAAGTAAAACTCTCACTGTTTGCAGATGACATGATCCTCTATATAGAAAACCCTAAAGACTCTACCAGAAAATTACTAGAGCTAATCAATGAATATAGTAAAGTTGCAGGATATAAAATTAACACACAGAAATCCCTTGCATTCCTATATACTAACAATGAAAAAACAGAAAGAGAAATTAAGGAAACAATACCATTCACCATTGCAACAAAAAGAATAAAATACTTAGGAGTATATCTACCTAAAGAAACAAAAGACCTATACATAGAAAACTATAAAACACTGATGAAAGAAATCAAAGAGGACACAAACAGATGGAGAAACATACCATGCTCATGGATTGGAAGAATCAATATTGTCAAAATGGCTATTCTACCCAAAGCAGTCTATAGATTCAATGCAATCCCTATCAAGCTACCAACGGTATTTTTCACAGAACTAGAACAAAGAATTTCACAATTTGTATGGAAATACAAAAAACCTCGAATAGCCAAAATAATCTTGAGAAAGAAGAATGGAACTGGAGGAATCAACCTGCCTGACTTCAGACTCTACTACAAAGCCACAGTCATCAAGACAGTATGGTACTGGCACAAAGACAGAAATATAGATCAATGGAACAGAATAGAAAGCCCAGAGATAAATCCACGAACCTATGGACACCTTATCTTTGACAAAGGAGGCAAGGATACACAATGGAAAAAAGACAACCTCTTTAACAAGTGGTGCTGGGAAAACTGGTCAACCACTTGTAAAAGAATGAAACTAGAACACTTTCTAACACCATACACAAAAATAAACTCAAAATGGATTAAGGATCTAAATGTAAGACCAGAAACTATAAAACTCCTAGAGGAGAACATAGGCAAAACACTCTCTGACATAAATCACAGCAAGATCCTCTATGACCCACCTCCTAGAATATTGGAAATAAAAGCAAAACTAAACAAATGGGACCTAATGAAACTTAAAAGCTTTTGAACAACAAAGGAAACTATAAGTAAGGTGAAAAGACAGCCGTCAGATTGGGAGAAAATAATAGCAAATGAAGCAACAGACAAAGGATTAATCTCAAAAATATACAAGCAACTCTTGAAGCTCAATTCCAGAAAAATAAATGACCCAATCAAAAAATGGGCCAAAGATCTAAACAGACATTTCTCCAAAGAAGACATACAGATGGCTAACAAACACATGAAAAGATGCTCAATATCACTCATTATTAGAGAAATGCAAATCAAAACCACAATGAGGTACCATTACACGCCAGTCAGGATGGCTGCTATTGAAAAATCTACAAGCAATAAATGCTGGAGAGGGTGTGGAGAAAAGGGAACCCTCTTACACTGTTGGTGGGAATGCAAACTAGTACAGCCGCTATGAAGAACAGTGTGGAGATTTCTTAAAAAACTGGAAATAGAACTGCCATGTGACCCAGCAATACCACTCCTGTGCATACACACCGAGGAAACCAGATCTGAAAGAGACACGTGCACCCCAATGTTCATCGCAGCACTGTTTATAATAGCCAGGACATGGAAGCAACCTAGATGCCCATCAGCAGATGAATGGATAAGGAAGCTGTGGTACATATACACCATGGAATATTACTCAGCCGTTAAAAAGAATTCATTTGAACCAGTTCTAATGAGATGGATGAAACTGGAGCCCATTATACAGAGTGAAGTAAGCCAGAAAGATAAAGAACATTACAACATATTAACACATATATATGGAATTTAGAAAGATGGTAACGACAACCCTATATGCAAAATAGAAAAAGAGACACAGAAGTACAGAACAGACTTTTGAACTCTGTGGGAGAAGGTGAGGGTGGGATGTTGCGAAAGAACAGCATGTATATTATCTATGGTGAAACATATCACCAGCCCAGGCTGGATGCATGAGACAAGTGCTTGGGCCTGGTGCACTGGGAAGACCCAGAGAAATTGGGTGGAGAGGGAGGTGGGAGGGGGGATCGGGATGGGGAATACGGGTAAATCTATTGCTGATTCATGTCAATGTATGACAAAACCCACTGAAAAAATAAATAAATTAAAAAAAAAAGAAATTAGCCTCCAATCAAAATAGATAAATTAATTTAAAAAAAGAAAGATATATAAAACTTATCTATTTGACCTTATGGTCTTACCACTTCCAAATACAAATTACTTATAAATAAATGTGCAAGATTAATTATAAATACATTTCTCCAATTGGCGATCAGTGATGATAAAATCTTAATTTCTCAAAGGAGTTCAGAATATACAGATATATATTATATACATGTATTATATATATAATAAGGCATATATAATACTTATAAATATTGGTCTTTGAAAATAGGAAGTTTCTGGGAACTCAAGTTGACTTACAAAAGACTGTTTTTTCACCATGACAATGTCTATAAGTGAACCCACTTCTCAGGCAAATTATCTGGCTCTCTTCAGCAATTCATCTTCACTTAACTGATCAGGAGAACTGAACCCGTGTGGTTATTGTAGTTATCTGAGGGACCAATTCAATTGAATTTTAATTTGGTGTGTTTTAGCTCAATAGACACAGTTTAAGATGTCTGGGAGATTCACAGGGCAATTGTCCAAAGACTTTGTAAGTTATTATAGTCTTATTTGTTATGCATTATTTCTCATTAAAGAAAATCTATTTGGAGCTAATTTTTTTTTAGTAATTGATTTACTGTGCCTTGTAGACAGTTTTAAAATAATACTCGGGTCTACAATTGCTGCTAGCCTTTAGAAGCACAATGTGGCAAAACTCTCAGTGAGGTAAGAATCAAATAACTGAGTTGTAGTCCTGCCTAAACTAACTTCAAAAAAGTTTCACTATTCCTCTGAGTCCGGTTTCCTCATCAGTAAAACGAGAAGACTGAACAAGAGGACTGCTACATTTCTTCACACCTACAGCATTCGATTACCATGCCCTCTTTAAAATCCTTGTTTTAAAAGATGTAAGTTGGCTCTGGAGGTAAAATTGATGCCAAAGTTGTGGTTACTGTCTACCTGCTCCATTCTTATGTCTCCCTAAACTTCCCAAATGAATCGGAAAACAACACCATAGTTGTCATATCAGGCCCCAGGCCAAAGATCCATCCCGTTTTTCACTATATAATATGCACAAATAGCTCTTTGGAAACTAAGTGCAATATTTATTGCTGATCTTAAAAGAGAGGTAATGCCAAAGAATGCTCAAACTACCTCATAATTGCACTCATCTCACACGCTAGTAATGCTCAAAATTCTCCAAGTCAGGCTTCAGCAATACGTGAACTGTGAACTTCCAGATGTTCAAGCTGGATTTAGAAAAGGCAGAGGAGCCAGAGATAAAATTGGCAACCATGGATCATTGAAAAAGCAAGACAGTTCCAGAAACACATCTATTTCTGCTTTATTCACTATGCCAAGTCTTTGTCTGGATCACAATAAACTGTGGAAAATTCTGAAAGAGATGGGAATACCAGACTACCTGACCTGCCTCTAGAGAAATCTGTATGCAGGTGAGGAAGCAACAGTTAGAACTGGACATGGAACAACAGACTGGTTCCAAATCAGGAAAGGAGTACGTCAAGGCTGTAGATTGTCACCCTGCTTATTTAACTTATATGCAGAGTACATCATGAGAAATACTGGGCTGGAGGAAGCACAACCTGGAATCAAGATTGCCAAGAGAAATGTCAATGACCTCAGATATGCAGATGACACCACCCTTATGGCAGAAAGCAAAGAAGAACGAAAGAGCCTCTTGATGAAAGTGAAAGAGGAGAGTGAAAAAGTTGGCTTAAAGCTCAACATTCAGAAAACTAAGATCATGGCATCCGGTCCCATCCCTTCATGGCAAATACATGGAGAAACAGTGGAAACAGTGGCTGACTTTATTTTTTGGGCTCCAAAATCACTGCAGATGGTGACTGCAACCATGAAATTAAAAGCACTTGCTCCTTGGAAGAAAAGTTATGACCAACCTAGACAGCATATTAAAAAGCAGAGACATTACTCTGCCAACAAAGTTCCATCTAGTCAAAGCTATGGTTTTTCCAGTAGTCATGTATGGATGTGAGAGTGGAACTATAAAGAAAGCTGAGCGCCGAAGAATTGATGCTTTTGAACTGTAGTGTTGGAAAAGACTATTGAGAGTGTCTTGGACTGCAAAGAAATCTAACCAGTCCATCCTAAAGGAAATCAGTCCTGAATATTCATTGGAAGGACTGATGTTGAAACTGAAACTCCAGTACTTTGGCCACCTGATGTGAAGAACTGACTCATTGGAAAAGCCCCTGATGCTGGAAAAGATTGAAGATGGGAGAAGGGGACGACAGTGGATGAGATGGGCATCCCCGACTCAATGGACATCACTTTGAGTAAACTCAGGGAGTTGGTGGACAGGGAGGCCTGGTGTGCTACAGTCCATGGAGTTGCAAAGAGTCAGACACAACTGAGCGACTGAACTGAATTGACTGAAAAGAGAGGGAAAAAAAATCTAGATCAAAGTATAGAAGATCTGCACAGACAATAAGAGAAAAAAATCATAGAATATGGAATCTATTTTTAAATTGCAAGTCTACAAAAAACCCTTCATTTTGACAATGAAAAGAGTCATATGTGCATTCTGACCATTTTCTTTTTCTTTCTTTTACTTAAACTATAGATATATTTTCTCTTATATTGGGTATAAGCTTACTTTGGCTCTCCCTGGAAACCTGTGTACCTAGTAAGAACAATAAAAATGAATTAAAATGTATGCATTTGGGTATTGTAAATACTACAGGCTTCCCTGGTGGTTCAGTACTAAAGAATCTGCTTGCCAATGCAGGGGCTGTGGGTTCGATCCCAGGTCAGAAAGATTCCCCTGGAGAAGGAAATGGAAACCACTCCAGTATTCTTGTCTGGGAAATTCATGGACAGAGGAGCCTGGCAGGCTATAGTCCATGGGGTCACAAAAGGGTTGGGCATCACTTCATGACTAAACAACAACAACAAAAATAAGTAATATACTATTATGAAAAAAAATCAATGTTGCATGTGGAGCATGAGCTGATATATTAGACATACACAATTAACATCAGTGTGTTCTCAAAATGACTATTTTGTTTGTTGTTGGAAAAAGTGGATGAATGGTTTTGAAGGTTAATACCAAGATCTACACACCCAGGTATCCTTTATTACTCCCCTCATACTACCCTTACAGTAGTACCCTTACTACCCTTACCCCTTATTACTACCCCTTATTACTCCCTTCTCCCAACAGTTTATTCCCACCTGACCTGATCCATTAGCAGTGCTATTTAATTGAGATTAGGCAGAGGAACGGAGAAGGCAATGGCACCCCACTCCAGTACTCTTGCCTGGAAAATCCCGTGGACAGAGGAGCCTGGTAGGCTGCAGTCCGTGGGGTCACTAAGAGTTGGGCATGACTGAGTGACTTCACTTTCACTTTTCACTTTCATGCATTGGAGAAGGAAATGGCAACCCACTCCAGTTGTCTCGCCTGGAGAATCCCAGGGACAGGGGAGCCTGGTGGGCTACCATCTATGGAGTCGCACAGAGTCGGACACGACTGAAGCGACTTAGCAGCAGCAGCAGGTAGAGAAAATGTTTTTCCTCCAAAAAATAGTCAATGGCAGATAAAGCCAAGGAGTATGAACTCTTAACTTACATTATACAAAGAAACATTTTCTGTCTCAACCAGCATTTCTACATTGGTCCATTACATAGGAACTTCATTTCTTTAGTTTTTAAGAAAATAGTTTTACTCCTCCTTCATGTTTCCTCCATCGTTTTTTCACACACACACACACACACACACACACACACACACACACACACGCACACAGAATTAGAGAAGAAATTTCACAAAGAAGGAGGAGAAACCCATTGATGCCTGATGCAGCTGGAAATGTATTTACATCAAACAGACATTCAGAAGTTACACAACCAGAACATTTATGTTGCTAAGATTCCATGGTTTAGTTAAGCAGTATCAGCCTCCGGGGCTTCCCAGGTGGCACTAGTGGTAAAGAACCGCCTGTCAATTCAGGAGGCACAGGAGATGTGAGTTCAATCCCTGGGTTGGGAAGATCCCCTAGAGGAGGGCACAGCAACCTACTCCAGTATTCTTACCTGGGGAAACCCAGAAACAGTGGAGCCTGGTGGAATAAAATCCATGGGGTCACAGAGTCAGACATGACTGAAGCGATTTACCTCACAGCATGCACCAGCCTCCCAACAGCATGATTCAAATTTCTGTTACTATGGTCTATTAACTCTAAGGAACTACATAAAGTACGAACTACCCTACTGGCTCTTAAGTCCAGAAATCACTATGTAAATAACAAGTGCACATTACCATTGGTGACCAATCACGTCACTGCTTTTAAAATATGTTGGTGATTGGTCACTGTGCATCTGTTTTTGGCTCACACACAGACAGCAAAGCACTTAGTTGTGCTGTTTCCTTGTCTCTCAGTTGTGTTGGGAGACACAACTCCTCCGAGTGGTTGTCTCCCTGTCTCCCAGATATTATACAAAAATGGCCAAAGACAAAAGTGCAGCAAAGTGAAAGGGGATGAGGTGAGACATAGACCTTCAGTTTAGCATAAATGGAGTCATAGGGCTTCAGCAATACGTGAACTGTAAACTTCCAGATGTTCAAGCTGGTTTTAGAAAAGGCAGAAGAACCAGAGGTCAAATTGCCAACATCTGCTGGATCATTGAAAAAGCAAGAGAGTTCCAGAAAAACATCCATTTCTGCTTTATTGACTATGCCAAAGCCTTTGACTGGGTGGATCACAATAAACTGTGGAAAATTCTGAAGGAGATGGGAATACCAGACCACCTGACCTGCCACTTGAGAAACCTGTTTGCAGGTCAGGAAGCAACAGTTAGAACTAGACATGGAACAACAAACTGGTTCCAAATAGGAAAAGGAGTATGTCAAGGCTGTAGATTGTCACCCTGCTTATTTAACTTACATGCAGAGTACATCATGAGAAATGCTGGGCTGAAGGAAGCACAAGCTGGAATCAAGATTGCTGGGAGAAATATCAATAACCTCAGGTATGCAGATGACACCACCCTTATGGCAGAAAATGAAGAAGAACGAAAAAGCCTCTTGATGAAAGTGAAAGAGGAGAGTGAAAGAGTTGGCTTAAAGCTCAACATTCAGAAAACTAAGATCATGGCATCTGGTCCCATCCCTTCACGGCAAATAGATGGGGAATGTATGGATATGAGAGTTGGACCATAAAGAAAGCTGAGCACCGAAGAATTGATGCTTTGGAACTGTGGTGTTGAAGAAGACTCTTGAGAGTCCCTTGGACTGCAAGGAGATCCAACCAGTCCATCCTAAAGGAGATCACTCCTGAATATTCACTGGAAAGACTGATGCTGAAGCTGAAACTCCAATGCTTTGGCCGCCTGATGCAAAGAATTGACTCATATGAAAAAACTCTGATGCTGGGAAAGATTGAAGGCAAGAGGAGAAGGAGATGACCAAGGATGAGATGGTTGGATGGCATCACTGACTCAATGGACATGAGTGTGAGTAAACTCCAGGAGCTGGTGAAGGACAGGGAAGCCTGGTGTGCTGCAGTACATGGGGTTGCAAAGAGTCAGATACAACTGAGCAACTAAACTGAAGGGAACTGGAAAAACCATAGTTTGACTATATTGATGTTTGTCAGCAAAGTGCTGTGTCTGTTTTTTAATACATTGTCTAGGTTTGTCATTGCTTTTATTCCAAGGGGCAAGCATCTTTCAATTTCATCACTGCAGTTACCATCTGCAGCGATTTTGAAGCCCAAGAAGAGAAAATCCATCACTGCTTCCAGTTTTTCCCCTTCTATTTGCCACTAAGTGATGCGACTGGATGCCATAATCTTTGTTTTTTGAATATTGAGTTTTAAGCCAGCTTTTTCAGTCTCCTCCTTCACTCTCACCAAAGGTTCTTTTAGTTCCTTTTCATTTTCTGCCATTAAAGTGGTTTCATCTGCATATCTGAGCTTGTTGATATTTCTCCCCAGAATCTTGGTTCCAGCTTGTGATTCATCCAGCCCCGCATTACACATGGCATACTCTGCATATAAGGTAAATAAGCAGGGTGACAGTACACCTTGTCATACTCCTTTCCAAATTTTGAACATAGTTAAAACCTTTAGCATAGTCATTGAAGCAGAAATTGATGTTTTTCTGGAATTTCCTTGCATTATCTATGATCCAATGGGGACAAAATGGCTGCAATTAGTACGTCCATTAAAAAAAAAAATGATAAAATGGGAGGCACATAGAATCATTGGTCACAGCAATTCTGAAACTTTGCTGGGCAAATGATCACTCTTCTGAAAAATAGCTTTTTAATCAACTGTCCTTCATGACTCTTATCTCCACTCTATGGAGCCAGGGGTCATAGCTTTCTTCCCCTTCATTCACTTCTGAAGAGGGCCCTGAAGAATATACCTTTCCAGTAGCCTGAGCTGCTTCCTCACATTTTCTGTCTTCTAAGTTTGCCCAGGTGATCAGTCAGTTCAGTTCAGTCTCTTGGTCATGTCCGACTCTTTGCGACCCCATGCACTGCAGCATGCCAGGCTTCCCCGTCCATCACCAACTCCTAGAAACTGCTCAAACTTATGTCCATCAAGTCAGCAATGCCATCCAACCATCTCGTTCTCTGTTGTCCCCTTCTCAGGTGATAGTTTTGCCAAATATTTGCTGTTACATAGTATACATCATATTTTTACAGTCATATTTTTACATTTTAATTTATTATTCATTTTATTTTTTGGCCACACCACTCAGCACACAGGATCTTAGCTCCCTGACCATGGATCCAACCCAGGACCCCTGCAGTGGAAGCATGAAGCTTAACCACTGGACCACCAGGGAAAGTGGCCCTTTACAGTCTTCTATAATGGTTCCTTACAGCCTGCCACATAGGCAGATTTTTTTGTAACAGCTTTGCAGTAGTGCCAATTTCTGTATCAGTCTGCTACTCCAGTGTAACAAACATCTACAAAATCTCAGTGGCATATAACAATAAGCATTTATGTAAATTATATCTCTATAATCTCTCTTTGGGTTGGTAATAAGTTCAAACTCCTATTCTACCTTTAAGCCTGGCTCTGGTTCACATTATCTGAGAATGTTCTCAATTCTGGTAGTAGAACTCAATACCATCACTCTTTTCAATTCCAGATCTAGTATATATATGGCTTTGCTCTGAGTCTAGGTCTTCATGTTTCCATTCTCTTTCATAGAGATGCTTACCTTAAATTTAAGCATTCCTTTTTCTTTTTATTAGTTTTTAAAACATATCTCTCATTGTAATAAATTATAGAGTATAGTAATTTCTTCAATTACTCTTGCTGCCATTTTGAAATATGTGAAAGGCAAAGGAGAAAAGGAAAGATAAACCCATTTGAATGCCGAGTCATAATTATATACACATTTAAACACACACATACAAGGACTTCCCTGGTGCCTAAGTGGTAAAGAATCTGCCTGCCAATGCAAGAGATGTGGGTCCAATCCCTGGGTCAGGGAAGATCCCCTGGAGAAGGAAATGGCAACCCACTCCAGTATTCTTGCCTGAAAAATCCCATGGATAGAAAAGCCTGGCAGTCTACAAGTCCACGGGGTAGCTGAGTCAGACATGACTTAGTGACTAAACAACAAACACATACACACACACACAGACACACTCCACCTTTAAAGTATTGATCTTTCAAATTCAGTACCTTTGCAGTAAGATAGATTTAGGGTACTATGTAGGCAGATCTTTACCAATGAGCATTCAAGTGAATACACAGGCAAAGTGATATTAGTGGAGTTATTAGTCTTAAAATGTCTTATTGAATTTTAAAGCTTAAAATAACATCATAAAAATAATTTGTCATTAATAAAATATATATTGACCTTCATTTTATTTGATATCATGTTTCAAAAAAAATGTTAGCTAATTATATTATTAGGATAAATAAGAATATGAGGTGCAATCTAGTCTAAAAATGTGACAATCTATTTTCAAGATTTTTTGGGAATTAATTTTGCAGCAGATGTTTACATACAATATGCTGCTTTCAAATGGTGCTTATTTGATTCCTGGAGTAAAATGTATCAGATTTCCCCCATTTGGAAGAGCTTTATTCATTCTCTGGAATAACTCCAAGTATCTTAGATAATTTCTTCTATAATTTCCAAGTTTAAAGATATTTTGATCATTCTTACTAAATTAGTAGTTTAACCTGAAAAGCAATATTTTGGTGTAAAGAGATCAGATTTTAATGTTAGACCAATCTGTGATCTAAAACTCAACTTTGTTGTTTTTCAATTGTGTGAACTTGGGCAAGATTAATTTCTCCAAGCTTTATTTTTATTTGTTAAATAGAGATGACAATGACTATCTAATTTCTAGTACTTGGGTGGTTTAATTGAGATAATGAATATAAACTTTATAATATGAGTCTGGTATGGAGTTGATAGTCAATATGTGCTAGTTTCAGTGTTTGTTTATCCCACATTTGCGAGATTTTATCCTAAAATGCAAATGTGACAATTATGTGCTTCTTCTTACAGTCATTCTTAATGAGTAAGATTATGCTTACCAGCTCTTGTACCCCTTCATGTCAGAACAACAAAAGCTGGATCAAAAATAGATGATACTTCCTTATGTGTGCATATGTATTTCCATTTCTTATTTCAGCGTTGAATAAAAGGGGGGTATTTTAAGATAAGAGCTTGTAGCAAACAATACAGTTACTCAGTCATTCTGAAAGATGGCCCGGGAGGTATTGTTCTGCTTACATAGGCTCTACAAATAGATAATAATGCCATAATGAATATTTGTTCCAAGGAGATATTTTATACCTCAAACATATTAAATATAACAAATGCCAAATGGAATTAAAGAGATGGAACAAAACTCAGGACATTTGTTTCCAATCTAAACTCATCCCTGAGGTACTTTAGGACAGAATCAGAGGTATTTTGCCAAAAGAAAGTCTCCTTCTTTTAGCTCCCCAAACACCATGTTATGTTCTGCATACAGGTGCTTCTCTGTGAGCAGATCATCATTTATTTTGCAAATACAAATCAAGTAGAGAATGCTTGAGCAGGAAATGCTGAAGGTATTATTCTAATGCCAATTATTTAGGATGGGAATTTGCAAAAAATTGTCCTCTAGGAAAATACACACATATACACAAACTAGAAACAAGAAGACCTAGATTCAAATCCAAGCTTTAACTTTTCTACTAATATGACCATGAACAAATCAGTCTTTCCAAAATTCAGTTTCATTATTTCTAAAATACATAATTTTAACAGTATAACTTTATATGCCACATAGGTAGTAAGTATCGAAACATATAGGTTACTCTCCTTTCTTCCTTGTTAAGGTAATTTTATACCTCCCAAAGAAAATCCTTGGGCAGTTTCTATGATCAGTGAAAGAATTCAAGTTTCAAAATATCAACAATAGGTTTTTGTTCACACGTGTGACTCCTGCTTCTAGCATTTATATTACCTAATAATCAGATCAGTTGAAAATAATAAATTAAATATGGAATTAAATGATATCATCAAAGTAATATCATTTCAATTTGGTTTAATCTTGATTTTCATTTTCAAGGAAGTTAGAAAAACATAAAATTTGAAGGTGTAGTATACAACTCAATAAATGTTTGTTACCATATGATCCAGAAATTCTGCTCCTAGTAATATCTCCAGGAAAAATGAAAATCTATGTACACACAAAAACTTGTACATGAATATTCAGTGATGTATTATTCAACACAGCCCCCAAATAGATACAATCCAAATGTCCATCAACTGATGAATGGATAAATAGAGTGTACCCATAAATGTTGTATTTTCAGTCACTCAGTCATGTCTGACTCTTTGTGACTCCATGGACTGTAGCCCGCCAGGCTTCTCTGTCTATGGGATTCTCCAGGCAAGAATACTGGAGTGGGTTGCCATTCCCTTCTCCAGGGGATCATCCTGACCCAGGGATCAAACCTGGGTCTGCCACACTGCAGGCAGATTCTTTACCATCTGAGTCACAGGGAAGTCCCTACAATGTTATATTATTCAGCAATAAAAAGAAATTGAGTGCTGATATGGGCTACATGGATGAATCTTGAAACATTTTTCTAAATGAAAGAAGCCATTCACAAAGGACCATAGATTGTACGATTTCACTTATATGAAATGTCCAGAACAGGAAATACTCTATAGACAGAAACTATATTGCATAGGGTAAGGTGGGACAGTTAGAAGAATTGTGAGATTGGGGTGAAAGGGTGAAAGCTAAGGGGTATGGTGGGATTTTGGGGGGGGTAATAAAACTGTTCTAAAATTGTGGTGATGAATGATCAACTCTGATTATACAAAAGCCATTGAATTATACACTAAATGGGTGATTCATATGTGAATTATGTCTCAATAAAGTTGTTAAATAAATAAAACATGATCTCTGCTTTAGGTGAAGCAGACACATTAATAAACAAATTATGATGGCTTCTGTTACAAAGATCCATTTTATTCATTCACTGATTCTCTCATCATTCAGCTATTCAGTAAGCCTCTATTCTATGTGAGGCACCATGCTGGGAACAGGACACATACACAGTGGTGAGCAAAATAGACACAGTTTCTGTTCTCCTGGAGATAGTCATTAGTAGCACAGTGACTGCTGCTCCATTGATTCTTTTTTGTTTGTTTAGATAAATGAGAGCATGAACCTATTAATTTCTGGGAGTTAATTCCCAGTTCCTGTGTTCTTAATGGAATTAATTTAATTAAGTTTCATATAAAATAGAAAAGTTCCTAATAACAGTATCTTTAGAAAGAGAGACATAGTCAAAAAAAAAAAAAAGAAAGAAATAAGGAGCTTCACCTTAGAAAGACATTGATGCTGGCTTGAAATGCAATCATCTTGGACCAGCTATATAGATTGTTTTTTTTATGTTAAACAGTCAGAAATAGTAACAATTTGGAGTTCATGTGCAAAAATATAGGAATTTACATGATCAACTAAACAGCTTACATGCCACAATTTATGAAAACACTGAGTCTGTCACCACCTCTTTGCTGCAAAAACCTCCTTCATTAGGAAGAGGTAGATCAGCCGAAAAACTGATGCTTTTGAACTGTGGTGTTGGAGAAGACTCTTGAGAGTCCCTTGGACTGCAAGGAGATCCAACCAGTCCATCCTGAAGGAGATCAGTCCTGGGTGTTCATTGGAAGGACTGATGATGAAGCTGAAACTCCAGTACTTTGGCCACCTCATGTGAAGAGTTGACTCACTGGAAAAGACCCTGATGCTGGGAGGGATTGGGGGCAGGAGGAGAAGGGGATGACAGAGGATGAGATGGCTGGATGGCATCACCGACTCGATGGGCATGAGTTTGAGTAGACTCTGGGGGTTTGTGATGGACAGGGAGGCCTGGCGTACTGCGATTCATGAGGTCGCAAAGAGTCGGACACGACTGAGCGACTGAACTGAACTGCACTGAACTGAGATCTGTGTATGTGCAGTTCTGCGCTTAGTTGCGAAGTCTGTCCACCTCTTGTGACCCCATGGACTGTAGCCTATCAGGCTCCTCTCTCCATGGGGATTCTCCAGTCAAGAATACTAGAATGGGTTCCCATGCTCTCCTCCAGGGTATCTTCCCAACCCAAGGACCAAACCCAAGTCTCCCACACTACAGGCAGATTGTTTACCATCTGAGTCAGCAGGGAAGCCCAGGAATACTGGAGTGGGTAGCCTATCCCTTCTCCAGGGAATCTTCCCAACCAGGAATCGAACGGGGGTCTCCTGCATTGCAGGTGGATTCTTTACCAGCTGAACTACCAGGGAAGCCCAAATTAGTGTTTATTATGGTCCCAAGGACATCCTGGTGAGAAATGAAGAGTTAGTGGGAGAGTCAACTCAAAATCTTGAATTTTCCTTTTCTCTATGTTAATTAGTTTATCCCAGTCAGAATCTGTACCTTCTTCCAAGATGGACAGGTCTGTTCATGTTTTATTTTTCCCATCCAGCTCTTCCTTCTATCATTCCAATTCACTCAGAAAACTAAGGGGAAATTAGAATGAATCTCAGTAAGAAAAGGGCATGGGACAAGGACTTATTTTAGTTTAAACTAAAAGGGATTTTACTGATGCTACATAAATAGGCTTATGAGGATATACTCTGTGGATATTTGGAATCAATGTACATCAAAGGAAACAACGATCCAGTTGACAGTATAATCTTGACATTTGGGAGAACTTGGTGTTCTGACCCCTGCTATGCCACAGCTGTGTGATGTTAGGCAAATTAACTCCTCAATACATTAGCTTTTCTCTTTTTGTTTTATTTTAGCTTGTTTTAGCTTTGATCTTTTGATTGAAGGAATTGATCCAGAAGATCTTTCAGTTTGCTTTAGAACCAAACTTAGTACTTCCTTCATTATGTTACAGTTAACTTACAAATTCTTCTTATATATTCTGGAGAATAGATGAGGATTAAGAGTATAGGATTTATAATAGATAGAACTGGAAATGAATGCATATTCTATTACTTATTAGAAAGCTGTTTGTGCCATGGAAAATGTATTTATATGCCCCATCATCTCATCTATAGAGGAAGAAAAGACAATGACCTCATAAAGTTATTTTGAGGATTTTAAATGACACCTCATGCAAAAAGCACCTGGACTGCACTATGTGCTCAGTAAGTGAAAGCTGTTACTATAATTGATCTGGACTAGATGAAAATTCACTTTATGTAAAGTAGTCTGCTTGCCATCTTTGCTTTTATATTTCTCTTATATGCAAGGTGTCCATCTGATAGATTATAATATTTTATACATTATACATTATAATATATTCTTAATATGCTCTCTGTCTCTAGTATAGGCTAGCCAGAAATGACTTCTAAACTATAGGACAATGTCTGAACCAATGAGTTGCTCCAAATATTTGACTGTTGCCTCCTCTCTGTGACATTCTTGAGAAGATGTCTATATTGACAATGTGGAAATATCACGGGGGAGGTGCGATGTGGAGAGGGAGAAGATAATGAGTTATGTAAAGAATACTAATCTAGAAGTTGGAAGAGATAAAATTAAATAATGGAAATAGTGTAAAAAGGAATGCTTTAGTTTTAATTCTCTATGTTACTGGGTTTTTCAAGTCTTTTACAGAGAGCAAAATTATTTTTATAGTAGGAAAAATTATATAAAATATATATATAAATATATCATTGTATGAACACAATATTTTAAAAATTCAAAGTAGCTCCTGAAGAGAGAAGAGCAGAGGCTAAGCAGATTTCTTCTCCTTTGTTTAATATCAGACCTAAGGCATGCACACGTATACATATACTTCACCACCATGCATATATTTAGAGAGATCAAACCAGTCAATCCTAAAGGAAATCAACTCTGAATATTCATTGGAAGGACTGATGCTGAAGCTCCAATACTCTGGCTACTTGATGTGAAGAGCCAACTCATTGGAAAAGACCCTGAGGCTGGGAAAGATTGAAGACAGGAGGAGAAGGGGCCACAGAAAATGAGAGATTGGATGGCATCACCAACTCAATGAATGTGAGTTTGAACAAGCTCCAGGAGAGGGTGAAGAACAGGGAAGCCTGGCGTGCTGCAGTCCATGGGGTCGCAAAGAGTTGGATATGACTTAGCAACTGAACAACAATGCTTCAAAAAAAGAGGCACATATCTACATCTATTTACAGCTGAACATAGGTTTGTATTCACTAAACATACAAATCCTTTCAATCAAATAGACACATACACAAACTCTTATTGGTATTCATCCAAATGCACAGGCATGCAAACACTGACACCCACACTTGGAGAAAGCATTTACAGCAGCTGAAACTAATGCTTTAGTGTTAGTGAAAGGAAGAGAGGGATTGTTCTCACAACAATCTTCAAGTCTTTGTATGTACAGTGTTTGTTTGTTTCACTTATAAAATCTGGATGTGTAAGGTAACCTAACTCACCACTAAAAAGCTTAGGATTTTCAAGCTAAAAAAATAAACATTATATAGTGAAATCAGTGTTATCATCTCCTTCCTAATGTTATATGCAATGACTTTATAAGTGCTCTAGGACAGTGTAAAGTAATGAGCTTTCAGCCTCATTACAGCGGTTTGATGGGCTGGCCCCTGGGAAGCAGCAAGGGGAAGTGCCTGGGGTCCACAGAGGATGCTGAGGAAACAATGTCCTATTTGAAACAAAGTCTATAATCTTTGATTCTATAGACTTAAGAGTTCAAATGAGCAAGTTTCAGACATGCTAATGAAAGGTCCAAGAAAAACACCTGATGGGCATAAACATGATCTTAACCCAGCCGTTGCAATGGGTTAAAATGGCACTGATGGCAGTGGTAGTCAAAAATGAGGTTCTTAAAATCATTTGGGGGGCTCCACAGACGGTGCACTGGTGAAGAATGCACCTGCCAAGGCAGAAGACGCAAGAGATGAGTGGGAAATGGAACAGAGGCAGATTTGATCCCTGGGTTGGGAAGATCCCCTGGAGTAGAAAATGTCACCCCACTCCAGTAGTCTTACCTGCAAAATTCCATGAACAAGGAGCCTGGAGGGTGACAGTCATGAGGTCACAAAGAGTCAGACACGACTGAGCAGAGCATACACACTTACACCTGTAGAGCCTCTAATTTACTAGCTCTGTAGTTGGCGCTGGAGAATTTGTCTTTCTATCAAATCCCTAAGTAGTAATGATGGTACTGGTCTGTGGACCACACTTGAGAATTATGCCTTAGAGAGAGTGATTAAAGGAAGGATGTATCGGAATCTTTCTGGGAGTGCAGTTGTGATCTGAGCAGACATACGTAATTTTGCAAAGTTCTATAGAGGATTCAACTTCACTCCTCTCTCATTCCCAACCCGAACCCTCCAATCCTCCTTACCACTGGACTGACAACTAAATCCTGGACTAGGTCAATTAAGTGGTTTCAATCACAGAAGTGTATAATACTTTGAAAACTTCAGAAAATCAAAAGTATGTATTATAGACAAAAAATTTATTAAGAAGTGATACACAAAATGGACAGAAGCCCATAGCAGTTGCTCATCATTGCCAAGCTAGCATAGACTTTGGAAATAAATACTGATTTCTTTTTTATGCTAATGTGAACTTAAAAGTATTGATTAAGTGACATGAAAGTCATAAAGCAAAAGAAGGAAACATTTAAGGGAAATTAGAGGCCAAGACTTGCTCTCTGGTAATGCTGGTAAGTTGTGTAGTCTTGGCTAATTACATCGGCTTCCATACCACAGTAAGTAAAGGATAGTTGTAGGTGTCTTTAAGAGCGGAGAGAATGCATAGAGAAATTAGGACAAATTAAGGAAAAATCCAAATGACAGCAGAATGCCTTCCATTTAAGGCAAGAGAAAGAAACATCCAGAGGAAAAACGTAGGCTTCAGTGTCTAAAATCAAAGGAAACAGTTTTAGCTCCCAAAGCTGTAGCTATGGCACTGAGTCAATGATGTGGCTGATTGCTTCTATGCACAGAGTCATTATGACTGACACTGGGCAAGTTGCTTAACCTCTTTTGGTCCCAGTTTCCTCATCTGTAAAATGAGGACGTTGGAATAGATGATTTCTAAAGTCACTTACAGGCCCAGCATTGTATGATATAGTGCTTGACTGGGAATGGATCCTCTTACGGGCTACTGAGCACTGCCGGTGTGACTTAAAACACGCCTGTGCAGGCTGCCAGCTTGTCTTCACAATGCAAAGTAAAAAGAGCTAGCTTTAAACAAAACAGTGAAGCCATCCAAGTCTTATTTAACCTTTTTCAAGTCTTTTTTAAACTGACTATCAAGCCCTTTTAAATTCCCTTTCAGGCAACCTGGGTTTCTTTGCATTCTCTCGTTTCCCTTTCTTCACACTTTGCTTTCAAAGGCATATTGGGCATTGGTAAGGATGCAGGCAATGTTTATTGATAATTGACAACCTCTTTAAGGTATGAGAGGTTGTAGGTTGATTTGGAAAAAAAAATGTTTAAAGTTAGATGATGACACTGAGACTTAGTGCAGACAACAATTAAGAATCCAGGGGAAGCGCCTGGGAAATCAGGTTTAGAAACGCAAGCAAAACATTGGAAACAAATCCGAGAACTAACCCAAAAGACTAGCGATACTCTTGGTAAATCTGAATAAATGAAAACCTTGATCCTCAAACACATTCTCACATGATCCTGAAGAATATGAAACTATGTTGTCACAAAGGACTGAAAAAGTCCAAGCTTAGCTTTGGGCAAAAAATATTGAAACAATTGTAGCTACTTTGTCAAGGGAGTATATATAGGCATATAACCAGAAGAAATCCTAACAGGATCCTGCCCACTGCTCTTGAAGTCTTACCTAATATTACCTTGAAATCTTCCTCTAAGGCTGACCACAGAGGAAAACCTGATCAGTTGGTCTAGAATCCCTGAAGGCTTAGCTGTATTTTTCTGAACTTCTTTCCAAACTTCCTTCTATCTCCTAAGGAGGAACAATTTGAAAGAGCCTGAGCTGGTGGGGAGAGATGGAGGATATGTCGGGACTTACTGGCTTTAACTTGGAGCCATCCTTGCTGAGCACTGGTTTGCCTCCATACCTATGTGGCTTCCCTGTGTCTCTGACTCTTCTCATCCACTTTGTAACCATACACAAGCACATGGTTATGATCCTATGCTGTTGATCGGCCACCCAAAGCTGAATGACTTAGAGTTATTATAGCCACAGTCCTATCACCTAGAGCGTATAGCATCAGGACTTCAAGACAGAGAATAGTTGAAAAGGCTCCCAGATAATTCAAATTAGAGGCAAAGATAAAGAATAGGTAAGAATCCTAGTGATAGGCTGTAGGGGGTAACATGAGGTGGTTCAAAATTCAGAACTAGAATACTGCTTCTGAATACATATATTAGTGAATATATATAAATACAATTGTATAGTTGATATAGTTTAAAGATACTATAAATAATGATAAGGGAGACAGTTTTTAAACTTGGCTTTACTATGAAAGAATAATAGTAACTTCAAAATTTTACATATATTTTCCCAATGCCTAATTATTATATAAAAATGATACTGTGCAGCAATTAAGCTATCATATTACTAATGACTGACAGCAGTTTGTTCTAAGTTTTATATGATTACAACATTAAATTCTGGTCAAATATCCTATGATTCTATGTCTTTATTGCTCATTTTCGCAGAAAGTATAGTTATCTGTTCATAACTCAAAAAGAAATTAAAGGAAAAAGTGAATGATTAAACGGTTTTGTTTATAGATTCAGTCTTAAAGATAAATGAATATTGGCCTCTTTAAGATCTCCATTGAGAGTAAAAGATAAAACTACTGCTTTTATGCATTTTCAAAACATTAGAAATAAGCTATTTTTGTGTGAACTGGGATGCAGCTCAGTAGTCCAAGTTTTGCCCTTAATTGTTTCCTTCATGCACACATGGCTTGGAAGAGAACCAACAACCTGATCCTTTTATTTCTACATCAACTGACTGGAATAAACCCAGGTTGAATATTTTAAAATAATCACAAATAATTTTTCTTTACTCTTCAATGCTTTTATATTGAATATAGAATTCAAGAGTCCCTTATAAAATTATCAAGGGGCCTTTGAAGAGATTCAGATGAGTTAATTGATTAATTTTAACTCCAAATCACTCTTCATATTTTAGCCAAGTGTGAAAACGCACACTACTTTCCACCTGTCCTTAGCTTATCATAGACTAGCTGCTGATTAGAGATAATGGGCAGCATATCTAGATGGATAGGGAAGCCTGGTGTGCTGCAGTCTATAAAGGTCACAAAGAGTCGGACACAACTGAGTGACTGAAGTGAACTGAACTGATATCTAGATGTGGTGGGATACAGTTAAGAAAGGGGGCATGGTACATCTAACTTAACTAATGCAGAGGCCAATCAGAATACCACAGTACCATGAAGAACAGAGTAGGCCACACATTTTCAAAAAAAATGCCCTGCTTCAAGTAGAAGTGGCCATAGGAACAACTGAAGATAGTTTATGAAGACAATGACAAAGGGATGCTATAAAAGTGAAAATAGGAGGAGGAGCCAAGATGGCGGAGGAGTAGGACGGGGAGACCACTTTCTCTCCTACAAATTCATCAAAAGAATAACTGAACGCAGAGCAAACTTCGCAAAACAACTTCGGATCACTAGCTGAGGTCATCAGGCGCCCAGAAAAGCAGCCCATTGTCTTCGAAAGGAGGTAGGACAAAATATAAAAGATAAAAAGTGAGACAAAAGAGCTAAGGATGGAGATCCGTCCCGGGAACTCTTAGGCGGCATTGCTTGGGGTAGGGTCCAGGCCTGAGTGCCCTGAGGACAATCAGAGGGAGCTTCTGTGAGTTGCCAACTTGAACTGTGGGAGACCAAAAGAGAGAGAGTAAATTAACCGGCCCGAACACACTGCCGGCCGTTCACAGAACAAAGAGACCGAGAAAATCCAGAGAAGAGCTCAGAGGCTGTGGACCGGCCCAGCCCCGCAGGAGGCAGGAGGCAGGGGGGAGGGGAAGGTCGCGGCGAGACACAGGGCGCAGGCACCCGACCTGCGCGGGCGGGGACTGGGGCTGGGGACGCGGAGGGCGGAAGGCGCGCGCACCCGACTGGCGCCAGCGGAAACTGAGACTGGGTCCGCGGAAGGGAGTGGGCGCGCCACACCTGGGGAGAGTGCGCCCACCAAGCCCCTGGCTGCCTGGACCGCTCTGACGGGGAAGGCACAGAGAGCAGGCGCAGCTTTTCCTTCCGCGCTTTTGTGGAACACCCGAGGGCTGGAACCTCGCGCAGCGCGGGCCGCGCTCCATATAGAACAGCCGGAGCCTGAGCAGCGCAGATGGAGAAAGCAGCCTCAGCCCCTCCCGGCAGCCCCAGCCCATCCCCGCGGCGCAAGCCTGTCCCCACAGCGCCAGCCTCTCCCGGCAACGCCAGCCCCTCCCGGCAGCGCGACGGAACTAGCTACCTGAATAAGAGTCCACCTCCGCCCGCCTGTGTCAGGGCGGAAATGAGGCTCTGAAGAGACCGGCAAACAGAAGCCAAATAAACAAAGGGAACCGCTTCAGAAAGGACTGGTGCAACAGATTAAAATCCCTCTAGGAAACATTGACTACACCGGAAGGGGCCTGTAGATATCGAGAAGCGTAAGCTGGAACGAGGCGCTATCTGAAACTGAGCCGAACCCACACTGACCGCAACAGCTCCAGAGACACTCCTAGATATAATTTTACTTTTTTCTCTTTTTTTTTTTTTCTCTTTTATTTTCCTTTAAAATCCCCTATTACTCCACAATACTCCTTAACTTTCATTTCCACAGACTTTTACGATTTTTTAATTAGGGGAAAAAAAAAAAACAATTTTTTTTCTTTTTTTTTTTTCTTTCTTTTTTTCTTTTTCTTTCTTTTTTTTTCTTTTTTTTCTTTTTTCTTTCCTTTTTCTCTTCTATTTTCTATTTTTCTTTTTCTCTTATTTCTTTTAAAGTCCTCTAGTACTCCTCTACTACTCCTTAATTTTCATTTTCAATACACTATAACCTTACAAAAAAAAAAAAAAGAGGAGAAGCCCTATTTTTAAACCGAAGATTATTCTCTCCCAATCTTGACTCTCTGTTTTCTACCTCAGAACACCTCTATTTCCTCCTTTCCCCTTCTCTTCCCAATCCAATTCTGTGAATATTTGTAGGTGACTGGGCTATGGAGAACACTCTGGGAACAGACAGCTGCGTCGATCCGTCTCTCTCCTCTTGAGTCCCCCTTTTTCTCCTCCTGTTCATCTCTATCTCCCTCCTCCCTCTCCTCTTCTTCATGTAACTCTGTGAACCTCTCTGGGTGTCCCTAATGGGGGAGAATCTTTTAGCCATTAACCTAGAAGTTTTCTTATCAGGGCTGTATGGTTGGAGAAGTCCTGAGACTACAGGAAGAAGAAAACTGAAATCCAGAGGCAGGAGACTTAAGCCCAAAACCTGAGAACACCAGAAAACTCCTGACTACATGGAACTTTAAGTAATAAGTGACTGTCCAAAAGCCTTCATACCTACACTGAAACCAACCACCACCCAAGAGCCAATAAGTTTTAGAGCAAGACATACCACGCAAATTCTCCAGCAACGCAGGAACATAGCCCTGAACATCAACATACAGGCTGCCCAAGGTGACACCTAACACATAGACCCATCTCAAAACTCATTACTGGGCACTCCATTGCTCTCCAAAGAGAAGAAATCAAGTTCCACGCACCAGAACACTGACGCATGCTTCCCTAACCAGGAAATCTTGACAAGCCAATTGTCTAACCCCACCCACTGGGTTAATCCTCCACAACAAAAAGGAATCACAGACCTCCAGAATACAGAAAGCCCACTTCTGATACAGCAATCTAAACAAGATGAAAAGGCAAAGAAATACCCAACAGGTAAAGGAACATGAAAAATGCCCACCAAGTCAAACAAAAGAGGAGGAGATAGGGAATCTACCTGAAAAAGAATTTAGAATAATGATAATAAAAATGATCCAAAATCTTGAAAACAAAATGGAGTTACAGATAAATAGCCTGGAAACAAAGATTGAAAAGATTCAAGAACTGTTTAATAAAGACCTAGAAGAAATAAAAAAGAGTCAATTAAAAATGAACAATGCAATGAATGAGATCAAAAAGACTTTGGAGGGAACCAAGAGTAGAATAACGGAGGCAGAAGATAGGATAAGTGAGGTAGAAGATAAAATGGTGGAAATAAATGAAGCAGAGAGGAAAAAAGAAAAAAGGATCAAAAGAAATGAGGACAACCTCAGGGACCTCTGGGACACTGTGAAACGCCCCAACATTCGAATCATAGGAGTCCCAGAAGAAGAAGACAAAAAGAAAGGTCATGAGAAAATACTCGAGGAGATAATAGCTGAAAACTTCCCTAAAATGGGGAAGGAAATAGCCACCCAAGTCCAAGAAACCCAGAGAGTCCCAAACAGGATAAACCCAAGGCGAAACACCCCAAGACACATATTAATCAAATTCACAAAGATCAAACACAAAGAACAAATATTAAAAGCAACAAGGGAAAAACAACAAATAACACACAAAGGGATTCCCATAAGGATAACAGCTGATCTATCAATAGAAACCCTCCAGGCCAGAAGGGAATGGCAGGACGTCCTGAAAGTAATGAAAGAGAATAACCTACAACCTAGATTACTGTATCCAGCAAGGATCTCATTCAGATATGAAGGAGAATTCAAAAGCTTTACAGACAAGCAAAAGCTGAGAGAATTCAGCACCACCAAACCAGCTCTTCAACAAATGCTAAAGGATCTTCTCTAGACAGGAAATGCAGAAAGGTTGTATAAACGTGAACCCAAAACAACAAAGTAAATGGCAACGGGACCACACCTATCAATAATTACCCTAAATGTAAATGGGTTGAATGCCCCAACCAAAAGACAAAGATTGGCTGAATGGATACAAAAACAAGACCCCTATATATGCTGTCTACAAGAGACCCACCTCAAAACAAGAGACACATACAGACTAAAAGTGAAGGGCTGGAAAAAAATATTTCATGCAAACGGAGACCAAAAGAAAGCAGGAGTCGCAATATTCATATCAGATAAAATAGACTTTCAAATAAAGGATGTGAAAAGAGACAAAGAAGGACACTACATAATGATCAAAGGATCAATCAAAGAAGAAGATATAACAATTATAAATATATATGCACCCAACATAGGAGCACCGCAATATGTACGGCAAACGCTAACGAGTATGAAAGAGGAAATTAATAGTAACACAATAATAGTGGGAGACTTTAATACCCCACTCACAACTATGGATAGATCAACTAAACAGAAAATTAACAAGGAAACACAAACCTTAAATGACACAATGGACCAGCTAGACCTAATTGATATCTATAGGACATTTCACCCCAAAACAATCAACTTCACCTTTTTCTCAAGTGCACATGGAACATTCTCCAGAATAGATCACATCCTGGGCCATAAATCTGGTCTTGGAAAATTCAAAAAAATTGAAATCATTCCAGTCATCTTTTCTGACCACAGTGCAGTAAGATTAGATCTCAATTACAGGAAAAAAATTGTTAAAACTTCAAACATATGGAGGCTAAATAACACGCTTCTGAATAACCAACAAATCATAGAAGAAATCAAAAAAGAAATCAAAATATGTATAGAAATGAATGAAAATGAAAACACAACAACCCAAAACCTATGGGATACTGTAAAAGCAGTGCTAAGGGGAAGGTTCATAGCATTACAGGCTTACATCAAGAAACAAGAAAAAAACCAAATAAATAACCTAACTCTACACCTAAAGCAATTAGAGAAGGAAGAAATGAAGAACCCCAGGGTTAGCAGAAGGAAAGAAATCTTAAAAATCAGGGCAGAAATAAATGCAAAAGAAACTAAAGAGACCATAGCAAAAATCAACAAAGCTAAAAGCTGGTTTTTTGAAAAAATAAACAAAATTGACAAACCATTAGCAAGACTCATTAAGAAGCAAAGAGAGGAGAACCAAATTAACAAAATTAGAAATGAAAATGGAGAGATCACAACAGACAACACTGAAATACAAAAGATCGTAAGAGACTACTACCAGCAGCTCTATGCCAATAAAATGGACAACTTGGATGAAATGGACAAATTCTTAGAAAAGTATAACTTTCCAAAACTGAACCAGGAAGAAATAGAAGATCTTAACAGACCCATCACAAGCAAGGAAATCGAAACTGTCATCAAAAATCTTCCAGCAAACAAAAGCCCAGGACCAGATGGCTTCACAGCTGAATTCTACCAAAAATTTAGAGAGGAGCTAACAACTATCTTACTCAAACTCTTCCAGAAAATTGCAGATGAAGGTAAGCTTCCAAACTCATTCTATGAGGCCACCATCACCCTAATTCCAAAACCAGACAAAGATGCCACAAAAAAAGAAAACTACAGGCCAATATCACTGATGAACATAGATGCAAAAATCCTTAACAAAATTCTAGCAAACAGAATCCAACAACATATTAAAAAAATCATACACCATGACCACGTGGGCTTTATCCCAGGAATGCAAGGATTCTTTAATATCCGCAAATCAATCAATGTAATACACCACATTAACAAATTGAAAGATAAAAACCATATGATTATCTCAATAGATGCAGAGAAAGCCTTTGACAAAATTCAACACTCATTTATGATTAAAACTCTCCAAAAAGCAGGAATAGAAGGAACATACCTCAACATAATAAAAGCTATATATGACAAACCCACAGCAAGCATCACCCTCAATGGTGAAAAATTGAAGGCATTTCCCCTGAAATCAGGAACAAGACAAGGGTGCCCACTCTCACCACTACTATTCAACATAGTGTTGGAAGTTTTGGCCATAGCAATCAGAGCAGAAAAAGAAGTAAAAGGAATCCAGATAGGAAAAGAAGAAGTAAAACTCTCACTGTTTGCAGATGACATGATCCTCTATATAGAAAACCCTAAAGACTCTACCAGAAAATTACTAGAGCTAATCAATGAATATAGTAAAGTTGCAGGATATAAAATTAACACACAGAAATCCCTTGCATTCCTATATACTAACAATGAAAAAACAGAAAGAGAAATTAAGGAAACAATACCATTCACCATTGCAACAAAAAGAATAAAATACTTAGGAGTATATCTACCTAAAGAAACAAAAGACCTATACATAGAAAACTATAAAACACTGATGAAAGAAATCAAAGAGGACACAAACAGATGGAGAAACATACCGTGTTCATGGATTGGAAGAATCAGTATTGTCAAAATGGCTATTCTACCCAAAGCAGTCTATAGATTCAATGCAATCCCTATCAAGCTACCAACGGTATTTTTCACAGAACTAGAACAAAGAATTTCACAATTTGTATGGAAATACAAAAAACCTCGAATAGCCAAAATAATCTTGAGAAAGAAGAATGGAACTGGAGGAATCAACCTGCCTGACTTCAGACTCTACTACAAAGCCACAGTCATCAAGACAGTATGGTACTGGCACAAAGACAGAAATATAGATCAATGGAACAGAATAGAAAGCCCAGAGATAAATCCACGAACCTATGGACACCTTATCTTTGACAAAGGAGGCAAGGATACACAATGGAAAAAAGACAACCTCTTTAACAAGTGGTGCTGGGAAAACTGGTCAACCACTTGTAAAAGAATGAAACTAGAACACTTTCTAACACCATACACAAAAATAAACTCAAAATGGATTAAGGATCTAAATGTAAGACCAGAAACTATAAAACTCCTAGAGGAGAACATAGGCAAAACACTCTCCGACATAAATCACAGCAAGATCCTCTATGACCCACCTCCCAGAATATTGGAAATAAAAGCAAAACTAAACAAATGGGACCTAATGAAACTTAAAAGCTTTTGCACTACAAAGGAAACTATAAGTAAGGTGAAAAGACAGCCCTCAGATTGGGAGAAAATAATAGCAAATGAAGAAACAGACAAAGGATTAATCTCAAAAATATACAAGCAACTCCTGCAGCTCAATTCCAGAAAAATAAATGACCCAATCAAAAAATGGGCCAAAGAACTAAACAGACATTTCTCCAAAGAAGACATACAGATTGCTAACAAACACATGAAAAGATGCTCAACATCACTCATTATTAGAGAAATGCAAATCAAAACCACAATGAGGTACCATTACACGCCAGTCAGGATGGTTGCTATTCAAAAATCTACAAGCAATAAATGCTGGAGAGGGTGTGGAGAAAAGG
Source organism: Cervus elaphus (assembly GCF_910594005.1). Classification (NCBI taxonomy): domain Eukaryota; kingdom Metazoa; phylum Chordata; class Mammalia; order Artiodactyla; family Cervidae; genus Cervus; species Cervus elaphus. Next base: position 106,405,431 of record NC_057832.1, on the reverse strand, counting down.
GAACCCTCTTACACTGTTGGTGGGAATGCAAACTAGTACAGCCGCTATGGAAAACAGTGTGGAGATTTCTTAAAAAACTGGAAATAGAACTGCCATATGACCCAGCAATCCCACTTCTGGGCATACACACTGAGGAAACCAGATCTGAAAGAGACACGTGCACCCCAATGTTCATCGCAGCACTGTTTATAATAGCCAGGACATGGAAGCAACCTAGATGCCCATCAGCAGATGAATGGATAAGGAAGCTGTGGTACATATACACCATGGAATATTACTCAGCCATTAAAAAGAATTCATTTGAACCAGTCCTAATGAGATGGATGAAGCTGGAGCCCATTATACAGAGTGAAGTAAGCCAGAAAGATAAAGAACATTACAGCATACTAACACATATATATGGAATTTAGAAAGGTGATAACGATAACACTATATGCAAAACAGAAAAAGAGACACAGAAATACAGAACAGACTTTTGAACTCTGTGGGAGAATGTGAGGGTGGGATATTTCAAAAGAACAGCATGTATACTATCTATGGTGAAACAGATCACCAGCCCAGGTGGGATGCATGAGACAAGTGCTCCGGCCTGGTGCACTGGGAAGACCCAGAGGAATCGGGTGGAGAGGGAGGTGGGAGGGGGGATCGGGATTGGGAATACATGTAAATCCATGGCTGATTCATATCAATGTATGACAAAACCTACTGGAAAAAAAAAATAATAAAAATAAAAAAAAAAAAGGAAGTAAAAAAAAAAAAAAAGAAGAAAACACAAGAAAAAACTATTCTAAAAGTGGCTCTTGGGTTAAAAAAAAAAAAAAAAGTGAAAATAATGTGTGAGTAGAAAAGTGTTTTCAAACTTTAACAATTCATATTACAACCTCATATTTCTGCCACATCCACATACCACTTTTAATATTATTTACTAAATAATTTTACTTAAATGTAATTAAATAGACTCATTTAAAGAATTTTTAAAATTAGCCTCTTCACCAGCCCAGGTTGGATGCATGAGACAAGTGCTTAGGGCTGGTGCACTGGGAAGACCCAGAGGGATGGGATGGGGAGGGAGGCGGGAGTGGGGATCGGGATAGGCTGATTCATGTCAATGTATGGCAAAAACCACTATAATATTGTTAAGTAATTAGCCTCCAACTAATAAAAATAAATGAAAAAAAATATGATTGATTTTTGTATGATGATTTTGTATGCTGAAACTTTATTAAATTCATTAATAATTAAAAAATAAAATAAAATAAAATTAGCCTCTTACTCTGAATTATCATCCCTGATCACAGAGCTTCCTTTCCTTATATCCATATCTCTTGAGATCTTCCAATCAAGAGATAGAGTCTACTTCTCTGTCCTTTGAATCTGGGAAAGCCTTGTGATTTACTTTGGCCAATTAATGTGGTAGAAGCAATGCAATGCCATTCCTGAGATGTTAGGCCATAAGAGATTTTATGCACCTCTGCTTTCTGCTGGGAATCCTATCTCTACCATGGAATACTTTGCTATACTAATGCCTAATGAATACAACCATCTACACTCATTGGAAAAGACCCTGATGCTGGGAAAGATGGAGGGCAAGAGGAGACGGGGGCAACAGAGGATGAGAGGGTTGGATGGCATCACTGATTCAATGGACATGAGTTGAGCAAACTCCTGGAGACAGTGAAGGACACGGAAGCCTGCTGTGCTGCAGACCAAGGGGTCACAAAGAGTCAGACATGACCTAGTGACTGAACAACAACACCTTTTGTAGTTCTCCTTCCTCAGTTGAAGACAGTCTTGGATTGGGAAAGATGGAACCTCGGCAGAAACAATAACAAGCATTTATTCTCCTTTCACTGCTGATCATTTGTTTCTTTATAGAAAGGTCAGACTCTTCCTTTAGCTGTCTTTAAGGAAATTGATTGTGAGGTGCATTTGGCTCTGGAGGAACAAAGAGGAGACAAAGCAGCACTGTGAGAAAATGGAGACTTGCACTGGATTGACCTGGATAAAGGTCTAAATTAATAGGGGTCAAGATGACCTTCATCAATGCTCAGCTCAGCTAAATGGAAAACAGATCTGGATAAAGAACAGAAATACTGTTCAAGAACATGGTATGCACTTAGCTAATGTGTCTTTAGAGATGTGTGTTAACACAGCTAATTTTCGTTTGCTTGGAACCTTAAATGAGAACAATACTAGAGTTAGGTAGCAGAATATCTATGCTAGGGGTTTCCAATATGATGGATATATACAACACGACAAAGATTACTGTATCCTCAAAGCCTAGAGTACAGATAACAGTGCTAGAAAATTAGCTTAGAGGGAGTACTGGTAAGTGAAGGTTCTAAGAGAGTTTTCAGAGTGCTGTGAGTTTCCCTTTCCTTTATGCCCACAAAGGAGTAGGAGATACGTCCTCCAAATAAACCCAGGTGATATGAGAGATTTAAAGCAAAATTTTAGAGTGTGTATGTGTATAGACTTGTGCTTAATTTGCTTCTCTGGAAAAAGCTATTAGTGATAATCCATTTAAAGCTGGCTATGACAGACAAATGAGGAAATGATTAAAATGAGACCAAAAAAAACCTATGGAGAAGACTATCACTACCTTGATCAGGTGACCTGGTTAGCATCGATGACTACAAATAATGTCAGTAATTGGGTATTTTTGATATTCTGTGATAAAATTGGTACTTTACTTCTTGGTCTTCCTCCTCAAAAATTCATAACACCAATTTCATTGTGAGAGAAACATCAGACTAATTCCAATGGTTGGACATCTTACAATATCCTACTAGACCAGTACCAAACATTTTCAATGTTATCAAAAACAAGAAAAGTCTGAAAAACTATCACAGCCAAGAGAAGCCTAGGAGATACAAGAGTTGAATGCAATGCAATTTCTTGGATGGATCCAGAAACAGTAAAAGATTAGGTAAAAACAAGAAAAATACAGACCAACTATGGATCTTAATTAATTATATCAATATTACTTCATTGTTGTTTAGTCACTAAGTCATGTCTGACTCTTTTGCAACCCCATAGACTGGAGCCTGTGAGGTTCCTCTGTCCATGGGATTACCCAGACAAGAATATTGGGATAGGTTGCCATTTCCTTCTCCAGGGTATCTTCTTGACCCAGGTATCAAACCTGTGGCTCCTGCATTGGAGGATTTTACCACTGAGCCACCACACAAGCCCTTTTGGTTCATTAACTGTAACAAATATGCTATTACTAGTATATGATATTATTATTATGGGAAACTGTGTATGTGGTAAAAGGGATGATATGAGAATTCTGTACTACCTGCTTACTTTTTCTGTAAATGTCAAACTGTTCTAAAAGATAGAGTCTATTAAAAAAGTAATAGCAGGTGAATGAGCAGAAGAGCCCATCAGATGAGTGGTGAATTTACCATGGTTTCATTCCATTACCTCCAAGGCTAAATTCAACTCAACCTAAATCCTTGAAGTGGACATTAGATCAGTTGGAGAGAATTTTAGAAGAAGCTTTCTAGTTCTGGCCTAAGGATCAATAAAAGTCTTCTAAGATTCAAATGCAAAGGAGGAATTATCCATTTTTATTTCTCTTTTCTTTCCCTTGTTTCTTTACATTATAGCCTCCAAACAATCCAATAATATAATAGCAACAGGGTGTTGGGAACCAACAGAAACCTAAAACTCTGAAAGAAAGCCAACTTAATCTCATAATCAGAGGAGTTATGGCCCCAAGAGTCAAGGGGAAAACTATTACTTCCATGTGTCTCTGTCATTCTGTCCCTTGACCCCAGATACAGGCACAGTACAAAAAAGTACACAGCACAATAAGGTACATAAAGCCTGACTTCCTTAATGGGGTAGTCAAAAGGGAGCACTATGAAGATTGCAAAGAGGGAGGAACTTGGGAATGTAACCTCCTAAAGTCGATGTTCAAACTCCTGCACAATTACACTCATCTCACACACTAGCAAAGTAATGCTCAAAATTCTCCAAACCAGGCTTTAACAGTATGTGAACTGTGAACTTCCAGATGTTCAAGCTGGACTTAGAAAAGGCAGAGGAACCAGAGATCAAATTGCCAACATCTGTTAGATCATAGAAAGAGCAAGAGAGTGCCAGAAAAACATCTATTTCTGCGTTATTGACTGTGCCAAAGCCTTTGACTGTGTGGATCACAACAAACTGGGAAAAATTCTGAAAGAGATAGGAATACCACACCACCTTACCTACCTCCTGAGAAATCTATATGCAGGTCAAGAAGCAACAGTTAGAACTGGACATGGAACAATGGACTGGTTCCAAATCAGGAAAGGAGTACATCAAGGCTGTATATTGTTACCCTGCTTATTTAACTTATATGCAGAGTACATCATGAGAAATACTGGGCTGGATGAAGCACGAGCTGGAATCAAGACTGCTGGGAGAAATATCAATAACCTCAGATATGCAGATGGCACCACCCTTATGGCAGAAAGCAAAGAAGAACTAAAGAGCCTCTTGATGAATGTGAAAGAGGCGAGTGAAAAAGTTTGCTTAAAACTCAACATTCAGAAAGCTAAGATTATGGCATCTGGTCCCATCACTTCATGGCAAATACATGGGGAAACAGTGGAAACAGTGGCTGACTTTATTTTTCTGGGCTCCAAAATCACTGCAGATGGTGACTGCAGTCATGAAATTAAAAGATGCTTGCTCCTTGGAAGAAAAGCTAGGACCAACCTGTGTCATCGTCGCTCAGTCGTGTCTGACTCTTCGTGACCCCATGGACTGTAGCCTATGAGGCTCCTCCGTCCATGGGATTTTCCAGGCAAGAGTACTGGAGTGGGTTGCCATTTCCTTCTCCAGGGGATCTTCCTGACCCAGGGATCGAACCCAGGTCTCCTGCATTGCAGGCAGACGTTTTACCCTCTAAGCCACCAGGGAAGCTCATGACCAACCTAGATAGCATATTAAAAAGCAGAGACGTTCCTTTGCCAACAAAAGTCCGACTAGTCAAAGCTATGGTTTTTCCAGTAGTCACGTACAGATGTGACAGTTGGCTTATACAGAAAGCTGAGCACCAAGGAATTGATGCTTTTGATCTGTGGTGTTGGACAAGACTCTTGAGAGTCCCTTGGATTGCAAGGAGATCCAACCAGTCCATCCTAAAGGAAATCAGTCCTGAATATTCATTGGAAGGACTGATGCTGAAGTTGAAACTCCAATACTTTGGCCACTTGATGTGAAGAACTGACTCATTGGAAAAGATCCCGATGCTGGGAAAGACTGAAGGCAGGAGGAGAAGGGGATGACAGAGGATGAGATGGTTGAATGGCATCACTGACTCAATGGACATGAGTTTGAGTAAGTCCCAGGAATTGATGATGAACAGGAAAGCCTGGTTTGCTGCAGTCCATGGGGTCGCAAAGAGGCAGACATGACTGAGCGACTGAACTGAACTGAACTTCAAGTCCTATATGAACTCCTGGGCTCCTCCTAAGCTGAACATGTGTGAAATTGACCTTTAACAGAGTACCTAGACTCTGATAACCAAACTGGAGAATGGACCACCATTCAAGTCCCAGGCTGTTCACAGGGCGGTGCACAGAGGGCATAGATCCTAAAAGTAAGGATAAGGCCTTGAAAACTGAACTGATACTGTATTCACAACCCACAGGAGGTAGGTTAGGACTTTCAGACTGAACTCAATCAGGATGACTGCCCACTTAAAAGTATAATTAGTATTATCTACACGAATTACAGAGGAGCCTGATGGGCTAGAATCCATGGAGTCACAAAGAGTTGGACACGACTTAGTGACTAAACCACCACGACAATATATATTAAGGCAAACAGTCCTATAACACAAAATTCAAAATGTCTACAATATAGTCCAAATGTGCTTTAGTCTATGAAGAACAAAAAAATCTCAACTTGCTTGAGAAAGAACAATTAGACTTAAATACTGAGATGACAAGGATGTATCATTTTCTATCTAAAGACACACCAAATGGAAATTTTAGAACTGAAAAATGTAGTAACCAAAAAATTTTAAAAATTAACAAATGAGCTCAATAGCACAATAGGGAAGACAGAGAAAAAGTCAGTGAATTGGAAAATATATCAGAAGAAATTATCCAGTATGAACAACAAAATGTAAATTTATGGAAAAAATTAAACAGAGCCCCAAGACACATTGGAAATACCAAAATGTCTAACATTCTTGATATGAGTGCATGAGGAAAAAAAAAAGAAAAGAATGCAGACTGGAAAAAATTGAAAAAAACAGAGATTGAAAACATCTCAAATTTGGCAAAAGATTTACTCTTTTGCCAAAACTAGACTGAAGAAGCTCAGCAAATCTCAGTGAAGATAACCCCCCCAATCCACATCTATACATTTCATAGTTAAATTGCTTATGACCGAAAATTAAGAAAAAAATCTTAAGTGTACCCAGGGAAAAATGATGTATACTTTTACTGGAATGATGACTCATATGACTGTGGATGTCTCATCAAAAATCATGGGGCCAGAAAAATGAACAAAAATATTTCTAAAATCTTGAGTGAAAAGAATTGTAATGCAGAATTCTATATCCAGTTGAATTAACTTTCAGGAATAAAAATCAAATAAATATTCTTAGATAAAGGAAACTAAGAGGATTTGTCAGTAGCAGACATGCTATAATAGAACTGTAAAAAAAAAAGAAAAAAAGAAAATCTTAAAACAGAGGAAAACTGATACCAAAAGGAAACTTAAAACATCAGGAATGAAGGAAGAGCAACAGAAATGGTCAATATTAGGGTGAATATAACAGACTTTCTCCTCCTAGTTGTATAAGATATGTTTGACAGTTGAAATCAAGAACCGTAACACTGGCTGGTGAAGTATTTTCAATGTTTGTGGATATAATGTGCACATATGACTACAACATAAAGCAGCGGGGAGGGTAAAGGGATCTATTGTGATAGGAAGATTCTTGAAATGTAAAACCATCAGTAAAATTATAATATGTGCATTCAAATATTTAGAGAAACTTCTAAAAAGTGTACAAAGGGAAATGCAAATTGAAACTACCATGAGATACTTCTGTCTACTTAATAGAATGGCTAAAATAAAATATCCTGAAAATACCAAGTGTTGAAGAGGAAGAGAACCAATTGGAACATTGCTGGAGGGAATGAAAAATGGGCCAGCTATGCTGGAAAATTGGTTTTTGGCATTTTTGGCAGTTTCTTATCAAGTTAAACACCTACTTATCATGTAACCTAACAGTCTCACTTTTAGATGTTTACACTAGAGAAATGAAAATTCTTACTCACACAACTGCACACAAAAGTTTGTAGCAACCAAAACAGCCGTTGTGGGTGAAAGGATGAGCAAATTGTAGTATAATACATTTATACAATGGAATACTACTCAGCGGTTGAAAGCAGCAAGGAGCTATTGATATATGCAACATCTTGGAAGGATCTCAAGACCATTTTTTGCTGAAAGCACCCATTCTCAGAAAGTTACATTCTATTATTTCTACATAACTTTCTTGTAAAGACAAAACTACAGATCAGATCAGCAAGTTGCCAGATTTAAGGGTGGGAGAGAGTATAACTAAAAAAGGAAAGCAAAAGAAAGTCTTTTAAGGTGATAGAACTGTTTTGTATCCTGATTATGGTGGTAGCTGAGCAAATCTAAACTTGTTAAAAGCCACAGAACTGTATAGATACACATTAATTTCATTGTGTGTTAGTATAAAGAGTATATTTTATAAGGCATTCACAGAAATGAAAACAAGATTAAAATGAGAGGAACCAAATGAAATCTATACCTCTATAAGCACCAAAGATAATAATACAGAATATCCTGTTATAAAAATGTCTTTTGAACTTGAGAGGTCAGAGAAAGCAACCCAATAGTGTTAAATTCACAGAATGTTCTCCATTTATTGGATAAATCAAATAAAAAAATCACCAGGACAGATGGCATTCAGGCCAAGAGTTTTGAAGGAACTCTTTTAATGAGAATGTTCATAGCCTCTCATTTTTTTGAGTCATAATCTGTTTCACCTCTGAATTTCCAGCTACCGCAGCACCTATAGTCTTTTTTATTTTCTGGCCATTTACTGACAATCATGAGTACTTATAAATGTGAAATATAAATTAATGATATTTGAGTCCAAAACAGAGGGATAAGTTTAGATTTCTCCTATAGTATTCAGTGAATGTTTGTTCATAAAATTATCCTAAAATAGTTCTATCAGATGTACTGTGGAGAGGAGAGACATACATGAGCTTTACACAGAAAACTGATGTCTTGGAAGACATCAGTGACTAGACCTGGTGAAACTATAAAGAAGAGGTGGAAATCACCTGCAATCATGAAGTGAATTCAAGATAATAAGGTGTACACACATAACTCATAAAAATAAAAGGAGGAAAAGAGAAAGGCATTCCGTCGCTGTTGTTGTCCAGTTGCTATATCGTGTCCGGCACTGCAAACCCATGGACTGCAGCATGCCAGGCTCCCCTGTCCTTCACTGTCTCCCAGAGTTTGCTGAAATTCTTGTCTATTGAGTCAGTGATGACATCCAACCATTTTATCCTCTGTCATCCCCTTCTCCTCCTGCCCTCAATCTTCCCCCATATCAGGGTCTTTTCCAGAGTCAGCTCTTTGCATCAGATGGCCAAAATATTGGAGATTTAGCATCTGACCTTCCAATGAATATTCAGGATTGATTTCCTTTAGGATGGACTGGTTGGATCTCCTTGCAGTCCAAGGAACTCTCAAGAGTCTTCTCCAGCACCACAATTTGAAAGCATCAATTCTTGGTGTGTCTTTAGATGGTTCAACTTTCACACTCATACATTAATGACTACAAAAACATAGCTTTGACTATACAGACCTTTGTTAGCAAAGTAATGTCTCTGCTTTTTAATATGCTGCCTAGGTTTGTCACAGATTTTCTTCCAAGGAGCAAGCATCTTTTAATTTCATGACTGCAGTCACTGTCTGCAGTGATTTTAGAGAAATTTAAATCTGTCACTGCTTCCACTTTTTCCCTTTCTATTTGCCATGAAGTGATGGGACCAGTATTCTGGGTAACTTAGAAATGAGAAACTGATGAAAAATTTTTAAAATCTTCCCTTCTAATTATGCCTTGTATTCATATTTATTCATTCCCTTCAGTGGAGAGAGGAAATGAAATGAATAAATATAAGATAAAGTTTTGTTTAAAGTAAACACAGCTCTTTTTGTGTAATTATCTAGCAGGATTATTAAAGTAATCTTCAAAGAGGCAACTCCATCCTCCATTGTTACAAAAGGCTGACATTTTTATAATTCCCTTTCCTGTACTCTTTGACACTTTTATGAAAATCCTGAAATGACCTACTCTGTAAGAAAATGGATTAATCAGATTTTAAAGGAAGTCCTTTTTTGAATGTGAATGATTCTCCTCATTTACTTGAGGGCTAGATTGCTAACAGGGTAGCTGTTTCTCTCTCAAATGTGGGAAGATCTTGAGGCAGAAATTGACCATGCTCCTTTAGGACTTTATTTTAGAAAGGAGATGCGAAGTTTCTAGGTATGGAAATGAGAAGAAGTGAGTATGGGAAGAGAGGGATTTTGATAGCTCAATCTAAAGAAAATGGCTTCCCTAAACAAATGGTAATTCATAAAAAGTGATCATAGATTACGAGTTCTAGGTTCTAGCTACATGATAGACACTTCATATATATACATATATATATATATATAGTTGTTTAGTCACTAAGTCATGTCTGACTCTTTTGTGATCCCATGGACTACAGCCTGCCAGACTCCTCTGTTCACGGAATTTCCCAGGCAAGTACTGGAGTGGGTAGCCATTCGCTCCTCCAGGGGATCTTTCCAACACAGGGATGGAACACAGGTCTCCTGCACTGCAGGCATATTCTTTACCATCTGAACCAGCAGTGGACATGAGTTTGAGAAAACTCCAGAAGATAGTAAAAGACAGGGAACCCTGGCATGCTGCAGTCCGTGGGGTAGCAAAGAGTTGGACATGACTTAGCAACTGAATAACAACGATATGAAGTAGACACTAGCATTATCCACATTATGTAGATGAGGAACATAAGGCACAAAGAATTAAGAAAAGCCTTTAAGAACACACAACAAGTACATGGAGAGGCAGGATTCACACTTAAGGTCTATTTTTTTAACTTCTTAGCAACCAGTCCCATCACTTCATGGCCAATAGATGGGGAAACAGTGGCTGACTTTATTTGTCTGGGCTCCAACATCACTGCAGATGGTGATTGCAGCCATGAAATTAAAAGACGCTTACTCCTTGGAAGGAAAGTTATGACCAACCTAGACAGCATATTAAAAAGCAGAGACATTACTTTGTCAACAGGTTTGTCCAGTCAAGGCTACGGTTTTTCCAGTGGTCATGTATAGATGTGAGAGTTGGACTGTGAAGAAAGCTGAGCACCGAAGAATTGATGCTTTTGAACTGTGGTGTTGGAGAAGACTCTTGAGAGTCCCTTGGACAGCAAGGAGATCCAACCAGTCCATCCTAAAGGAGATCAGTCCTGGGTGTTCCTTGGGAGGACTGATGCTAAAGCTGAAACTCCAATACTTTGGCCACCTGATGCAAAGACCTGACTCATTTGAAAAGACCCTGATGCTGGGAAAGATTGAGGGCAGGAGAAGGGGACGACAGAGGATGAGATGGTTGGATGGCATCACCGACTCAATGGACATGGGTCTGGGTGGACTCCGGGAGTGGGTGATGGACAGGGAGGCCTGGCGTGCTGCAGTTCAGGGGGTCACAAAGAGTCAGACATGACTGAGCGACGGAACTGAACTAGCCTCTATTTTCCATAGTCTATACTCATTTATTGACTAGTTGAAAATGAGACTCTGTAGCTAAAGAGCAGAAGATAGTTGTCAAGGAGAATTTAAGGGGAAATGAGGAAAAAAGAGTGAAAGGAAACAGAAAGAACCAGTTACAGAGGGGTTATTCAGTCCTGATATAAGAGATGAGAAAGGGTGAAGAGAAACTCCACTTTGTAAAACAAAATGCTCCCTAAGTAAGTATTTTCATTTATAATAACACTTATACTACTTTCAACTAGGTACAGATTGGTGGGCCAATGTGGAACTTCTTGTAGTAAATAAGAAAATTTCAAATAAGAAAATTTGAAAGCCATGGCCTTATCTTCAGAAAAATTCAAACATACATAATTTTACATATACATCATTTTGAGGATTTTCAGTCCTAGAAGTCATCTTTGAAGACGGCCATCTCAGCGACCTTCCTTGTTGTTATTGTCTTAACTGTATTGAAATGATTTTCTCAAAATGCTCAAGCCAGGAAAAGAATCTGTCAGCAGTATCTAAAGTTTACAACTAAGTTAATTAGAAGGTTCTAAAAATGCTAACGATCAGGGAAGCAATAAAGAGGAAGAATAAATCACTGTAATGTTAACGAAAAATTGTTCTTCCTTTGTAGCCCTCACTCCTGCTACCTATAAGCAGATGGCCAGGTCATTATATTTTTCATTTTATGTGCTTGATTGAGTAGGAAGTAGAATTTACATTTAAAAATATTTGTAGTGATTTTTTTTTTTAATCCCCAAAGTCTTGCAATTTTTATGCTAGATTTATAGAAGAGGAAAGAGAAAGAAGAAAATTTTTGAGGGAAGGAAAAGGGGAAAACAAATCAAATTATAGCTGAGTGGGCCCTATTTTATGGCATTTTGCAAGAAGGCGGTCTTAGTGCTGGTGACTTCTGGGAGCTTACATTAAGACAGGACCCTAAGCACTTCTTAGGCATGGAAAACTTTATGTACTGCCAAGCTCCTCTCTCCATGGAATTCCCCAGGCAAGAATACTGGAGTGGCCATTCACTTCTCCAGAGGATCCTTCTGAACCAGGGATGAAACTTGGGTCTCCTGCATTACAGATTCTTTACCATCTGAGCCACCAGGGAAGCCCTAAGTATGTCACCAAGTAGAGTTGCCAGAGAGTAATGACTATGCAATCTTGGAAAATTCATTGGTTAGTGGAAACCCATTTGGACCTAAGTCTTAAAGAACTTTCTGGAATATTTTATTCAAAACAAGATACCGAGACTTTTGTATGATTGGTGAATGGAGAATCAACCCTTTCAATAACTTAAACTAATAATTCATGGGGGTGCAGGAGTCAGACATGACTTAATGACTAAACCACAACCACCACCAAGTTTCCAGATGGGGCTTTAAATCCAATTTAATTTGATTTAATGAAAAAAGTAACATTTTTATAATGTATTTTGACATACTTTATTACAAAGTGAATACTGACTTTATGTAAGGGATTTCACTTTTGGTGAAGTAATATATCTCAATATTGTATCCAGATATTCAAATCAAATTTCAACTCCAGTCGGGTAAAAACTACTAAGGTGAGTATAATCATTGTAGAAAAACCCTTCCCACCTACCCTCCCATCTCAAAAATACCCACTAGCCCTCACAGAGTCCCCTCTAAAAGCAAGAAGTTGGATACAAATGCATTTTACATTCTAGTAGAAATTTTGTAAAAGGGTATGGGAGAGGAACTAATAAAGGTGGGCCTTTCTATTTTCTAGTGTTCAAACTTGATTCTAACTGACAAACATGTCCTGGAGCTTGAAATGAAAATCGAATCAGAGAAACTATCGTGTTTTCTGAACATAGTCTGGGCTGCCCCTTTGGCATGGTTTTCTTTGATTCTTTCCAGCTCCTCTTTGTCTGCTGTTATCTTCCAATGCACCAAATATGCCTTCTGCAATTAGCATGCCAAGCTTTCTGGCTGACCCAGTGTCCTGGAATGAAATCAATGTTAATGGTTCCTGTGATTCTGGTTGCTTTTGCTTTTATTGATGTTTCCTTCTCCCTTCATTCCACCTCCAAACTAATTTTCATTCTACTTCAAAACAACCCAAAATGATGAATTATTTTGTGCTTTTCTGCAGTGGTAGGATTTAATTGGGTTTCCCTGGCTCAGTTCAATTCCTGGCACAAATAAGTCAACTCCTTGAACAGGAGGGACAAAAGGTAAGAAGGTGAATAATGTGTCCTGAGCAGTATGAAACTCTGCTGAAAACAATTATGTCACCCACATATCTCCTTTCACCTTTCTTTTTCTTCCTTTTTTTCTTTACCTTTTTGTTTTGGAAAAACATTTCCAGTATTACATGGAATAACATTAAGATACAGAAATGTTGCATATAGCATTAACAGCAAAAGAAATTAATTTTCTGTTCACAGAAAAATAAAATAAAATTCTTTGCAACTTTATAAAAGTAGTATTGATAATATTTGGTCCTTCTTTCTATTGAATAAAGAAAAGTTAAAAGGAAATACCAAGCACACCATTTATCTACTGAAGTGTAACAAGTCACCGCCATTCTGTGGCTGGGGGTGCACTTCTGTTGGCTTTTTTCTGGGTTTATCACTTGGCTGCAGCCAGCCAGCATCTTCCTTGGGGCTGCAGAATCCAAGATGACCTCACTCCTATGCCTGGGCTTTGTTGCTGACTGTCAACTGGGGATCTCTCTCTCTCACTTGCTCAAAGGTCTTTCATCATTCATAGGCTAGGTGAACTTCTTACAATTATGCTGGAAACATTCCAAGGGCTCAGAAATGAAATCTGTATTTTTTCTTGAGCCTTCAAAAATTTACACAATTTCATTCTATAAGTCAAAGAGAGTCTTGATGCCAGCCTGAATTCAAGGATTAGGGGAAGAGACTCTACCTGTTGATTGAAAGAATTTTAACAAATGTGTGATCATATTTTATTTTCCACATTGAGCAAGTAAAAATTTATATCAAAACTATATGTCAAAACCCCAAGTTCAGCTTCTTGAAGGAAGTGATTATTTTTTATATTATTTTCACATTTAAAGCTCAGAGTGTAACCACATAGTAGATTCCATTATCTGTCTGTTGAACAGGTATTGATGCCTATGGATGGAGAAGATATAACAAAAATAAAACAGTGATAATTCCTTATGACTGACTAAGTAACTTAGGTTTTTTTATGTTTTTTGTGTGTGAAGTCATTTGTTATGTGAGACTAATTTGGGCAGACCTACAAGTTGAAAGATTCTATGAAGACCTACAAAACCTTCTAGAACTAACACCAAAAAAATGTCCTTTTCTTCATAGGGGACTGGAATGCAAAAGTAGGAAGTCAAGAGATACCTCGAGTAACAGGCAAATTTGGCCTTGGAGTACAAAATGAAGCAGGGCAAAGGCTAATAAAGTTTTGCCAAGAGAATGCACTGGTCATGGCAAACACCCTCTTCCAACAACACAAAAGACTCTACACATGGACATCACCAGATGGCCAATGCTGAAATCAGATTGATTATATTCTTTGTGGCCAAAGAAGGAGAAGCTCTATACAAAAACAAGACTGGGAGCTGACTATGGCTCAGATCATGAACTCCTTAAGCCAAATTCAGACTTAAATTGAACAAAGTAGGGAAAACCACTAGACCATTAAGGTATGACCTAAGTCAAATCCCTTACGATTTTACAGTGGAAGTGACAAATAGATTTAAGGGACTACATCTGATAGAAAGAGTGCCTGAAGACCTATGGACAGAGGTTCATGACGTTATACAGGAGGCAGTGATGAAGACCATCCCCAAGAAAAAGAAATGTAAAAAGATAAAATGGTTGTGTGAAGAAGCCTTACAAATAGCTAAGACGAGAAGCAGAAGGAAAAGAAGAAAAGGAAATACAACCGTCTTAATGCAGAGTTCCAAAGACAAGCAAGGAGAGATAAGAAAGCCTTCCTCAGTGATTAAGGCAAAGAAATAGAGGAAAACTATAGAATGGGAAAGGCAAGAGATCCGTTCAAGAAAATTAGACATATCAAAGAACATTTATGCAAAGATGGGCACAATAAAGGACAGAAATGTAATGGACCTAACAGAAGCAGAAGATATTAAGAAGAGGTGGTAAGAATACACAGAAAAACCATACAAAAAAGAACTAAATGACCCAGATAACCATGATAGTATGATCACTCACCTATAGCCAGTTATCCTGGAATGCAAAGTCAAGTGGGCCTTAGGAAGCATCACTCTGAACAAAGCTAGTGGAGGTGATGGAATTCCAGCAGAGTTATTTCAAGTCCTAAAAGATGATGCTGTGAAAGTGCTGCATTCAGCACGTCAGCAAATTTAAAAAACTCAGCAGTGTCCACAGGACTGGAAAAGGTCAGTTGTCGTTACAATTCTAATGTAATATAATTGGAAAGGCAGTGCTCAATAATGTTCAAACTACCATACAATTGCACTCATCTCACATGCTAGCAAAGTAATGCTCAAATTTCTCCAAAACAGGCCTCAACAGTATGTGAATTGTGAACTTCCAGATGTTCAAGCTGGACATAGAAAAGGCAGAGGAAGCAGAAATTAAATTGTCAAGATACGTTGGATCATAGAAAAAGCAAGAGAGTTCCAGAAAAAATTTACTTCTGCTTTATTGACTACACCAAAGCCTTTGACTGTGTGGATCACAACAAACCATGGAAAATTCTTAGAGAGATAGGAATACCAGACCACTTTACCTCACTCCTGAGAAATCTGCATGTAGGTCAAGAAGCAGCAGTTAGAACTGGACATGGAACAATCAATGGTTCCAAATTTGGAAAGGAGTGCGTCAAGGCTGTATATTGTTACCCTGCTTATTTAACTTATATGCAGAGTCATATAAGTTGAGTGCAGTCACTCAGTCGTGTCCGACTCTTTGCGACCCCATGAACTGCAGCACGCCAGGCCTCCCTGTCCATCACCAACTCCTGGAGTTTACTCAAACTCATGTCCATCGAGTCAGTGATGCCATCCAACCATCTCATCCTCTCGTTCCTTTTCCCTCCCACCTTCAATCTTTCCCAGCATCAGAGTCTTTTCCAGTGAGTCAATTCTTCGCATCAGGTGGCCAAAGTATTTGAGTTTCACCTTCAACATCAGTCCTTTCAATGAATATTCAGGATTTATTTCCTTTAGGATGGACTGGTTGGACCCCTTGCAGTCCAAGGAACTCTCAAGAGTCTTCTCCAACACCACAGTTCAAAAGCATCAATTCTTTGGCACTCAGCTTTCTTTATAGTCCAACTCTCACATCCATACGTGACCACTGGAAAAACCATAGCCTTGATTAGATAGGCCTTTGTTGGCAAAGTAAGACTCTGCTTTTTAATATGCTGTCTAGGTTGGTCCTAACTTTTCTTCCAAGGAGTAAGCATCTTTTAATTTCATGGCTGTAGTCACCATCTGCAGTGATTTTGGAGCACAGAAAATAAAGTCTGCCATGGTTTCCCCATCTATTTGCCATGAAGTGATGGGACCAGTTGCCATGATCTTAGTTTTCTGAATGTTGAGTTTTAAGCCAACTTTTTCACTCTCCTCTTTCACTTTCATCAACAGGCTCTTTCATTCTTCTTCACTTTCTGCCATAAGGGTGGTGTCATCTGCATATCTGAGGTTATTGATATTTCTCCCAGTAATCTTGATTTCAGCTTGTGCTTCATCCAGCCCAGCGTTTCTCATGATGTACTCTGCATATAAGTTAAATAAACAGGTGACAATATATAGCCTTGATGCACTCCTTTTCCTATTTGGAACCAGTCTGTTGTTCCATGTCCAGTTCTAACTGTTGTTTCCTGACCTGCATACAGGTTTCTCAAGAGGCAGGTCAGGTGGTCTGGTATTTCCATCTCTTTCAGAATTTTCCACAGTTTATTGTGATCCACACAGTCAAAGACTTTGGCATAGTCAATAAAGCAGAAGTAGATATTTTTCTGGAATGCTCTTGCTTTTTCGATGAGCCAGTGGATGTTGGCAATTTGATCTCTGCCTCCTCTGCCTTTTCTAAAACCAGTTTGAACATCTGGAAGTTCACAGTTCATGTAGTGTTGGAGAATTTTGAGCATTACTTTACTAGCATGTGAGATGAGTGCAACTGTGCCGTGGGAAGAGTCAGACACGACTGAGAGACTGAACTGAACTGAACATGAGCATTCTTTGGCATATATATGTATATACATGTATGTATATACATATATATGTACATCATGCAAAATGCAGGGATGGATGAAGCACAAGCTGGAATCAAGATTACTGGGAGAAATATTAATAACCTCATAAATGCATATGACACCACACTTATGGCAGAAAGCAAATAAGAACTAAAGGGCCTCTTGATGGAAGTGAAAGAGGAGAGTGAAAAAGCTGGCTTAAAACATTAAAAAAACTAAGATCAAGGCATCCGGTCCCATCACTTCATTGCAAATAGATGGGGAAATGATGGAAACAGTGACAGGCTTTATTTTTGGGGGCTCCAAAATAATGGCAGATGGTGACTGCAGCCATTAAATTAAAAGACACATGCTCCTTGAGAGAAAAGCTTTGAAAAACCTAGACAGTGTATTAAAAAGCAAAGACATGAGTTTGCCGACAAAGGTCCATCTGGTCAAAGGTATAGTTTTTCCAGTAGTCATGTATGGATGTGAGATCTGGGCCATAAATACAGCTGAGAACTGAAGAATTGATGCTTTTGAGTTGTGGTATTGGAAAAGAGTCTTGAGAGTCCTTTGGATTGCAAGGAGATTAAACCAGCCAATCCTAAAGGAAATCAGTCCTGAATACTCATTGGAAGGACTGATGCTGAAGCTCCAATACTTTGGCCACCTGATGTGAAGAGCCAACTCATTGACAAAGACCCTGATGCTGGGAAAGATCAAAGGCAGGAGGAGAAGGGGACGACAGATGATGAGATGGTTGGATGGCATCACTGACTTAATGGCCATGAGTGTGAGCAAGCTCCATGAGATGGAGAAGGACAGGGAAGCGTGGTGTGCTGCAGTCCATTGGGTTGCAAAGAGTCAGACATAACTGAGTGACTGAACAACAACAACTACCATTATCAGTATTATTTCCATGTAACTTATAAGATGATCAGATCAAGACAATACCTCTCCTTGTAGACACTCTATAAGCCAAGGGAAGGCTGGCCACCTGTATTAGTTGATTTAGGTAATAAATATTTATTATACTATTATACATTTCACATATGCTAAGTTTGTATGTTCAGTGGTAAGCAACCTAGGCATGGTTCTTCCCTCCCCAGAGCTTACAATCTGGGTTTATGGTTGGGGTAGCACGTATTAGACTAGTGAAGGAAAAAGTTACAAATCTCTACAAGTGTTATCAACGGAAAGGACAAGGTGCTATGAATAAGTACCTAGGACAGAAGGCAACATTCTAGATCAGATGGTCAAAGGATACTTTTCTTAAGAAATTATATTTAAGATGAAATTTAAAAAAATAACATAATTCAAGCCCAGTGAACAGTGGCAGAAGAACAGTATAAACGGAAGGGAAAGCAGGGGATCAAATGCATATGATGAAACGAGAGCACAGCAACCTATGAAGTAGAAGAATTTCCTTTTCTTGGTTTCTGAAGCTGATTATCTAGCCTTTTCCTTTGCTAACTATGTGATTCCAAGAAGTTTACTCTCTGTGACTTAGTCTCTTCATTGACATAGAGAGGTAATAGTAATTACTTTATAGGGTATTATGAGGGTTAACATGAAAGTGCTTAGCACATGATAAATGCTTTATCAGTGTTACTGGAGAAAATTGGGCAGGCTGACTCAGTCAACAAATATGTGTTGAAAATCTACTACACACAGGCCTGCTAGTGATACTCCTGGGTCACTGGCCCCTGTATCTCTACTACAAACCTCTTTATTTTTTAAGCCAGTAGCACAGTGCATGTTAGTCGCTCAGTCATGTCTGACTCTTTGCAATCCCAGGAACTGTAGTCCGCTAGGCTCCTCTGTCCATGAAATTCTCCAGGCAAGAATACTGGAGTGGGCTGCCATTTCCTTCTCCAGGCACAACATGACTTAAAATGTCTAGCTTTTTGGGCAAGAGTTCTTCGGTGGACCTATTTGGTTTCTTAATGATAAAGGCTTACATTTTCCATTCATACCATAGCCCTCTCTTGCCCAAAGCTTGGAACTCTGTAGCCGGAGCTTGGAAGCAGGGAGGCCTTGAGAGGTGCTAGATCAGTGGGCTTTCATGTGATCTCACATTGCGCCCCCAAGAATCTTGCACTGCTCCCCTTTATACACTGCTGCCAGCCTGTGATTTTATCTTCACATACCGTTTCTCACTGCTTGCCCTTTATCCCTCCAATCCACTCCACGTGTCTCAGAAATCTCAGCTGTACCTCAGATACACAAGCTGCAAGTCCTTCTCCTCTGGCCCTGGAATTTTCTCCTATGCCCTCAGGAGAAGTGGTGGGTGAGACTTCAGGAGAGTTAATGCTTCTGGGGTAATCTTGGACCAAAGGCAGATGCAGCCAATGAACACAGCCTTCTCTTTCTTCCCCTGCCCCTTCTTTTATAATGATGACACTCATAAGAATTTCATCCATTTCTCACAGCATCCCTAGTAGAAACCCCACCAAAAGGCCTGATGTTGGCTTTTTCTCCTTCCCAGAATGGTTCCAGTGAGAGCCTTTCAAATTACTGCTTACACTCCAGGCCCCCAAATAATGGTCACCTCTGCACCTAACAATACTTTTTGTCTTTCTTTTCTTTTTAAAAATATATTATATGATTTTAGAAGCTATCTAACAAGAGTCATTTGGAAATTCAAAAGAAAATAAAATAGAATATATATATATATTTTTTTTCTTCTCCCTGGTACATTTTATTCTCTCTCCATATAGGTTCACAGAGACACAAATACATGTATGGATGTGTGTGTGTGTGTATATATCTTTCCATACATACATATATACACAAACATATATTCTTCCATGAATCCTTGTGTTTAAAGGGAAGAAATGAATTTCTTTAAAAGTTTGAGAATATTAACAAGTACACATTTTAGAAATACAAAGCAGGTAACATTGATGTTTCCTCTCTCTGTAGCATTAATTATAGTGAATGTACACATGGAAATCTGAGAACAGTATCCTAAGATTATATTCATTGAGTGTTTCTGATAATGCCACCTTGGGAATCCAACTTTGTATCCTTTGGTTAGGAAATATTTTTGAAAAATATCACAGTCCCTCTATATCTAATAGTACATTTCCCCCCTTTTTTTCCTTTTGAAAGCATAAATATTATGCAATTCTAGGAACTATCTTATAAGAGTCATTTGTAAAACTCAAAATAAAATTTAATCAGAAAATATTTATAGATCAGCTATGTAGAGAGACAACTAATTTAAAAATTTTTTAAATGCACCCAGTTTCAAATAGTCTGTCTTTTTGTTTCCATCAATGCATTTGTAAATACATGTTTAAGCTTAAACACATTCACCATTTTAATTATGTAAATTACTATAACTTGCTATCTTATCTTCATCTGTTCTCTTATCTTCTGTTCTCTTGCAGTAAGATCTTCTCTCTGATTATCAAAGGTTCTAACATTTTGATACAATGAAAAGGTGAATATTATTGATAGGAAAAGCATACCTCAGTATGAGAGAGAGAGAGAAGGAGAGTGATGGTGATGATGATGGGAAAATTGAGAAAAGAACCAGAAAGCATACACTAAGTCATTAACGCTGAGTGTTTATTTTTATTATTGTTTATGGTTTGTAGTATCTGTACTTCTTAATTTTTATTATCTGTACCTATTACAATGCTTATATATAGATAGCTTCTACTGAAAATACATACATGTATACAACAACTTTTATGTTGTGATGTATATTATATAACAAATATTACAATATATATGTCTATGTGCGTTTGCTTATACAACTTGAAAAAGCACTGATCTAATTCTTATTTGAGGCAAAAATTTTTACTCTACTGAAAAACAAAAGAAACACGTCATCTCTCGCCAAGGATAAATCAACTCAGATGCCAACAAGAGATTTCAAGTTTGCCTGGAGTTTCCAAGTTCATGAATGCTGAGTGATCTCTAAATTTGGAAATCTGTTTTTTCCCATTGCTAATAATAAATCTTATGAACTATCCTACACAAAGTATTAGGTACCCTAAATAAACACTATAAAAATAACCTCCTTTATTTATGGGCATGCTGTTTCAGAAGCCCATACCCAATTGTCTCCCCTCCTTTGGAGACTGGAATTCTTTCTGTCTCTCTTCAGTTTCACCTTTTTCACTGTTAATTCTCTGCAAATTTGGTAATAGTGGAAATAAAACAGGCAATATAAAGAAAGATGGTAAGCGAGTAAAATATGTAATTTAATACCTTCAAATCCTCCTCAATGTGTTCTTTGAGTTAGTTTTCCAGTCTGTGGGATCAAGGAGTTTTCCTTCTTCATATTTTACAAAGTATTCGCCCTTATAAAAATTTAAAAAAAAAGAAAAAAGGAAGTTGAGAATCAAGTGTATGTCACTGTTAATGGAATGATGGCATCCAGACTATGGAACACGTCTCCTGGGATGCCCA
Source organism: Cervus elaphus (assembly GCF_910594005.1). Lineage (NCBI taxonomy): Eukaryota > Metazoa > Chordata > Mammalia > Artiodactyla > Cervidae > Cervus > Cervus elaphus. The sequence continues at coordinate 106,383,991 of NC_057832.1, read as the reverse complement.
TCAGCCTTTGCAACATCTCTATAAAACGCAAAGGGAGTGAAGGCTGAGGGGACGGATCACTTACCTTTAAGACCTCTTCCTTCAACCTGCCCTGCCCTATCACGCTCTGTGGAAGGTCTTGTTTAGGGGTGCCATTCTTTATTTTTATACAGAGCAAATGACCTCCATGGTAAATTTTGTAGGGGACAGACAGATCCATAGCCCGCTCTGAAAAAGAAGAAAAGAACACAATTTCTATCTTTCTACCTGTCTCTCTCTCTCTCTCCCTTTTCCTCTTTCACTACTGAGCATAATTTTCTTTCTGCAACTGAGGAGAGTCAGGCAGAGGGCTGGGTTTCCTGAGAATAAGTGTGTGGGCACTCAAGAGCTGAGAGCCTTGCCAGACTGCTATAATGTATTGATATCTCAGAGAAGCAAGGAAAATTGTGAGGTTTCATTTGCTTAATGGCTTACAGATTAATTGAGTTCTGTACAGCCTTGAATATTGTACAGTTTTTCTTATACTGTACTATTTTTTTAAAACGGTATAAGTGATTCTTTCTTAAATATAATATTTTTTTCTTCTTTTGAATTAATTAGTCCAGCTGGCCCATCACATCAAAATCACATGCAGAAATTTTAGGCTGAAAGGAATGAAAATATATTACTCCTCTAACTTCAACAATAAGCAAGATTTTATCGTACTGATTCCTCCAGTAATATAACCCAAACACAGAGGTTGGCTCTCAGATGGCCCAGTGGTAAAGAATCCGCCTGCCAATGCAGAGGACACAAGAGACCTAGGTTTGATTCCTGGGTGGAGATCACCTGGAGTAGGAAATAGCAACCTGCTCCAGTATCCTTGCCTGGAAAACTCAATGGACAGAGGAACCTGGCAGGCTACAGTCCATGAAGCCAGAAAAAGCTTGCAAGTGTACTTCAATTATTTTAAAAATAAAATGTCTTAATTTTGTTATTCTTTTCTTTACCTGAGAATGAGGGAAAAAACTGTTTGACTCACTTTGGTCTTTAGAAAAGTTTCAGTTTTCTTTGAGTTGTACATCAATGAATGACAGGATGAAGTGAAGTCAAAAAACTTTTGTCAAGAACCTCCTCCCCTAATGGAACAAAAGCACTTCAAAGAATTGTTTTTATTAAATGAGAAGTTAAACTAATGTCATCTGATCAGGTGGTGGCTCAGATGGTAAAGCGTCTGCCTATAATGCAGATGACCCAGGTTCAATCCCTGGGTTGGAAAGATCTCCTGGAGAAGAAAATGGCAACCCACTCCAGTATTCTTGCCTGGAAAATCCCATGGACGGAGGAGCCTGGTAGGCTACAGTCCATGGGGTTGCAAAGAGTTGGACACGACTGAGTGACTTCCCTTTCACTTAAACTAAGGTCACACACACTTATATCATTCAGAAAACAAAATTACTGGTAGTCATATAAGGGTTTTCAAAATTCAGAGAAGTAAGCAATCCACACAGGCCAGAGAAAAAAATTGTCACTGATGAGATAAAATGTGCTTTGAAAAACCACTACAATATTGTAAAGTAATTTGCCTCCAATTAAAATTTAAAAAAAAGAAAGAAAGAAAACTATATGTAAACTCCAAAAAAAACAAAATGTGCTTTGAGTGATGGACTTTATTTGGTTATATGGAGGGAGTGTCTTATGACCAAAATGCAGATGGAGGGTATTAGGGAACAGCTGTGACAAGGAAGAAACCATCCTGCCTGGAACAGGAATTTCATGTGAAAGAAAGGTGGGAAAGTTGGATAAGTTTGGAGTATAGGCTGAGGAAGTAGACAGGAAAGGTGGTGAGATAAAAAAATAGAGCAAATTCTTAAGTACCCAACTGAGAGGTTCAGATTTGAACATTCAAGCACTAAAAAATCATTGACGTTTTCTGAAAAATAAGGATTTTCATCTCTACAAAGGAGAGACAGAACTAAGACATGAAATATAGGAAAAGGAAGGGATAGATAGCTATTTGTGGTTTTCTTTGCTGGCAATGAAGATGAAAGTGAAAGACCCTGAAATGGAAGCATATAAACCATAGTAGCAGCAAAAAAAAGAGCCACAAATCACTAGAGAATAAGGAGTCAGAATGATATACACCTGACTTTGACCATGGCCGAGCTTTTTACAACACTAAATGGCCTCTTGGTAGTTGGAACAATACAGGAGAAAAAAGTTCAGGCAAAAAAGATTATAAAAGTGCGATCCTCAGAGCATAGGAAATACTCTTATTTTTTTACTATTATAAATGGCTGAGAAGATGAGGGAAATGTTTATCTGTTTTAAACTAATCAGTCTTAAATCAATCAAGTTAATGTATTAGCTAACTAAATTTATTTTAAATTAATGGTAACCAGCTTACCTTATTTCCCCAGTTCCCTGTAATCACCTCATTAGTCCTCTTACTGCCAGATTAGACACCATGCTTATGTTGCATGGTTGTCTATAGTGTGCTCTTTCTTACACTATGGATTTCCTACCTCCCTCAACTTTTTGAGCACTTGCTGTGATATTTTCATATTCAGTGTTTCTCTCTCTCTCACTGCACCACACTATACATTATAAATGCCCTACCGTTCTCATAATTCTACTCTTATTTAGCTAAAAATTCCTCCAAAAACTTATTTCAGATCCTTTCCGTTCCCAACTTTTTCATTTTTCTCCTCCAAGCTCTTAATTAATCATTAAATTGAGAAGATGAAAGTAAAAACAACCTACATTATGCATTTGTCTTCACTAAAGCTAAATGTCTCTAAAGCTATCCTTTCAATTTCCGGAGAATTAATGTTTTACTATTCTTTAGGCTGAATTCCCTCCCCTAAATGCTGGAACCAATTATTTCATGCCTCTTCTGGGGTTTTGTTTCTATCACAAATATTCCATCTGCTCTTAAGTAAAATTTAGCTTATTATTTACCTTTTGGGAAAAAATACACACAATTTACTGAGAGAAAATATTTGTTCTATCAATCAGAATTTTAAATGGTTGGTTTCCATTTTCCAAATTCCTATCAGGAGTCTTACGCAAGATGATTGACTAACCATCCATGACTACCTCTTTTCCTTCCTGAAATCTCATTCAAATGTGAGGAAACTCTAAAAACAACTTTGTACCACTAAATCCATTGTACCACTGCAAAACCCAGAAGGGTATATGATTAAAGTATCAGAACATCAAGGATTATCCTGACAGCATAGAAGAGAGAGTTTTTGAAATCTAAGCTTATTCACCTGCAGTTTATGACAGATTAAAAATAAAAGGATGACCAAGTAAGTGAGTTTACTCATCAAAACTTCCAAAATTTTCTAGTTCCAAGAAGCTGGAATTGGGAGTAGGACCAGCCCTGTCAAGTAGCCAATTAATTCAAGATCTGTAGAACAGTTGGAGTAGTCTCCCAAAAGGAATTTTCCTAGAAGATAAAACTAAGTAAATAGCTCGCCAAGTAAAATGGAAGTTCTCCCCTAGGAGACACTACATGGAAATTGAGCCAAGAAGCAGATACTATAGTGAGTGAAAATGAATAAATAAATAAAACCCAACCCCCCCAAAAAAAGGTTGTGCCTATAAATTCCCTTCTCCTTCTAAAGAAAACCCAATCACACACAAACTTTCTCTCCATTTTAATCCTCCCTTCTACCTTTTCTCTTACCTTCACAATCAGGGTCATAATTCACTGTGGGATAAAAAGCATATTAACTTGTTATTTTAAAACAACTGAATGTAACATTTTGCTACATCTGGGCTGTTAGTTATAATTGGGAACATACTAAAATCTCAAAAAACTGAGAGAAAACATAGGTAAGAAAGAGAAACAGACTGAATACATATAGTCCTAGGAAAGACTAAAGCAGTCAAGGAAATAGCAGATAACATCCAATACAGGATGTTTAATCATGTCAAAGATTCTAAAGGATTGCATATCTTTAAAACAAGAATGGGCTACAGTGGCTGACTTTATTTTGGGGGGCTCCAAAATCACTGCAGATGGTGATTGCAGCCATGAAATTGAAAGACGCTTACTCCTTGGAAGGAAAGTTATAACCAACCTAGACAGCATATTAAAAAACAGAGACATTACTTTGCCAACAAAGGTCCATCTAGTCAAGGCTATGGTTTTTCTAGTAGTCATGTATGTATGTGACAGTTGGACAAAAGAAAGCTGAGTGCCAAAAAATTGATGTTTTTGAACTGTGGTGTTGGAGAAGACTCTTGAGAGTCCCTTAGACTGCAAGGAGATCCAACCAGTCCATCCTAAAGGAGATCAGTCCTGGGTGTTCACTGGAAGGACTGATGTCGAAACTGAAACTCCAATACTTTGGCCACCTGATGAGAAAAGCTGACTCATTTTGAAAGACCCTGATGCTGGGAAAGATTGAGGACAGGAGGAGAAGGGGATGACAGAGGATGAGATGGTTGGATGGCATCACCAACTCAATGGACATGAGTTTGGGTAAACTCTGGGAGTTGGTGATGGACAGGGAGGCCTGGCATGCTGTGGTTCATGGGGTCGCAAAGAGTCAAACATGACTGAGCAACTGAACTGACTGACAATAAAACTGAAGTAACTAAGTAAACTGAGTTCTTGAGAATTAAAATGAAACAAAGAAAAAACTCACCTTAACTCCAGTGTCAATAGAGCAAAATAAGAAACAGCTGCACAGTGACATTAGTCTTAAAGAGTATATACAGAGGCATGTCTCAAAATTAAAGAGATGAAAATTATGAATAAAATTATGAGACTGCAGTTAATGAATCCAGGAAATCAAATAATCATTTCAGTAGGAATGAGTAAAAAGAGAAGAAAAGTTATCTTTTAGAAGAAATATGTGGTGCAATGAGCAGAATTGTCTAAATGTCACCCTTGGACTTCACTGGCAAACCAGTAGTTAGTACTTCATGCTTCCACTGCAGAGGGCACAGGTTTGATCCCTGGTCGGGGAACTAAGATCCTGTAATCTGTGCTGAGCAACCAAAAATAAATAAAAATGAAAATGACCCTAGGGCTTCCCTGTTGGCTCAGTGGTGAAGAATCTACCTGCTGATGCAGGACACACAGGTTCGATCCCTGAACTGGGAAAATGTTACATCTGCAGAGCAACTAAGCCTGTGACCCCCAACTACTGAGCCTGTGCTTCATAGCCTGGGATGCACAACTACTGAGCAATGTGCCACAGCTGCTGGAGACTGTATGCTCTAGAGCCTGTGCTCTGCGACAAGAGAAGCCACTGCAATGAGAAGCGAGTACACTGCAACTAGACAGCAGCCTCTGCTCTCTGCAACTAGAGAAAAAGACCACACAGCAGTGAAGACTTGGCTCAGTGAAAAATACATAATAAAAAAATAAAAATTTAAATAATAAAAAAGGCAGCAAGCTTAAAACTATTTTTTTTCTTTTCTTAAAACATTAATTTATTTTAATTGGAGGATAATTATAATATTGTGGTGGCTTTTGCCATACATTGACAGGAATCAGCCACAGGTGCAAATGTGTCCCCGCATCCTGAAAAAAGTAACCCCAGATGTTATTGTACGTTCCCCAGACAAATTGGCTTCTTCCACCAAGCTTGGCTTGCACCAACCTTGACTTCCCATAATGGGCTCAAGGCCAGCCTGTGCTAGGCAGCTGGTTTCCTAGACAACTCTCCTAAACAGCTGGAATCCTGACTCCAGACTACTCCACATCAAAAAATATTTTATTTCCCTGAAAACACTGTCCTTCTGCTTGCACCATAACAAAAGAGATACACAGGGGAAAGGGACCCTTAACAGGAGCCCAGGGCCATGTTGTGCGTCAGCAGTATCCAGGTCTCAGGACATTCTTCTGCAGGTAGTGGGAGAATGGGAACCCTGTTCCTTTGCTTGCTTCTCTCCTTGTTAAGCCTGGACCTGTGTGTTGTCCCTTTCCTCAAAATCCTGCTCCTTACACCACACAAAGAGATATTGTGAGGTATCATAGATGGAGACCTAGAAGGGACTCACCATGCATGACAAATTATTATTGAGTCTTCAGAGAAAAGGGCCTGCAATGTTTTACAAGATAATTAGTTATTGAAACATATTTTTGAAAAAAATATGTGATCTTCAAGAGTGAAAGAAAATGCCTGTATTTTCATATTCTTGGGTCAATTAAAGTTACAGAAACAGTTAATCTTGAATTTAATGGAGTTCTAAATGTATTTCAAACAAAAATTAAAAAGGAACTCAACTGGTCAGATCCCAAATTCATGTGGAAGACTCAGTGTAACTAAATAATGAAAATATTCTGTGTAAAACTATAATGTGTAGTGCAGTGGACACTGTGCCTCTCCACCCAGATCCACTCTTGTGGACACATTCCTCCTGCGGCTACAAGTTCTGCCAGCCCCCAGCAGCCTGTCCTCTCTAGGAATGTCTCTTGGCCAAAGAAATCACTTCACCCAGGATTTGTGTTCCTTCGAACAGGTAGCCAGCACCCAATTACTAGCTGATGCAGGAATATAATCGTTCAGCCCTCCCATTTTAACTCCAGACATTTCTGGGGGACTGTCCTTTCTTCAGAGCTCCCTATGGGGTCAACAGTGGCTTAATGTGACATTTCAAGCACATTTTCTCCCTAAGTTCATTCCTGCACCAGTCTCCTCCCCACAGATGCTAATCACCAGAGCACTCACTAATAAACTTCCTATGTACTGATCTCCATCTCAGAGTCTTTCCAGAGAACCAGACTTGTCTCATCAGATGTAGATAAAAGATGGTTAAACATAGTGATACCAATATTTCAATAGGTAACTGAATCAGGAAGAAAATAGAAGGGCAAGAAACAGACACATGCATGAACTATAGTGATTTGGCATGTCACAAAGGCTTTTTGTGGGTTTTTTTTTACAGGAAATAATGGACTTTTATAGAAATGGTTGGGGACAATGATTGTCTACACATCAAAGGAAAACATAGTCAATTCTTTACCTTATATAATACATAAATAAAAATTGCACATAAATTAAAGATGTAGACATAAAAATCAAAGTGTGAAAACACCTAGAATTAAGTATCAGACAACATTTTATAAGCTTGAATGGGAACAGGGTGTGAGCATAAGGCTTCCCAAACAAAACATGAAACTCAAGCATCATTTTTAAAAAATGATTGTCAGATTTTAAATTTTAATTTTTTTTTACTTTTACATTTTGACCTAATTTCAGACATACACAAAGTTGCAAAAGTAGTACAAAATATTATCACATATGCTTATCCCATGCTGAAGAAAAACTAAGAAATATTTAATACATTTGATTTTTACAAAAATATGATTTAGCAAATTGTGAAACTATTTGTATTGTAGGACTGAGTCAACACATAAATATATTGTAGACAGTGAAAGCCAACTTTCTCACAGTCACAGAAAAAGTTTATTCTAGTGAGAACACTAAAATAAATGCTGTGGTAATTAGTGGCATTAGTGTTTATAGATAGATATACAGATATATCATGATTATAGACAGATAACCACCCAGGCCTGGATTTCTCCATGGGGCTCAATTCTTCAAAAGTAGATTTCATTCCACTTCTGTTATCTTGATTCTGTGTATTCCCATCTTCCCCCCGCTCTCCCGCATTTCAATTATTTCCATAACTAATTTAAATGTGTTTGTAAGCTTGAGTCTTCCCTTAGAAATAAATTCCTTCTTGTTAACTCAAAGGAACCTCTAACATTTGAAATCATATGCAAAGTAACAAAGTGAAATAAAACATTCTAGACAGTGTTTACAAGAGGAATAACTGCTTTTTCTAATTTCACAAAAGTATCCCATAATAAAAATGATCAGCTTTGTCCTTAAGGATAGATTCACTTTTACCTTTTCCATCTGATTAATTTTCCTTTCTGATAACCCAGCATTGACCTCAGCTGAAGAGAGTCCTACAGCTGTGTTTGTACAATGTGATTGCATGTGTTTAACTTTTTAGAAAAGGGATGGGTCCAATAAAATCCTGTTTGTGAAAATTTAAATTATAGATAAAGAAACTAAGAATCAGACTGTGGGGATTGTGAAAGGCAGTTCTTGGAGATACAGACTTTGGGGGTGTGGTGGCCATTTTGTCCCATGTGCCCTGATGAGGCTTGCAGCATCACTGTTGGTACAGAGGACAGAAGTGATACAGGAGACCAGGCATTTGCAAAGAAAGTGGCTAGACAGTTTATATATTTACTTGTTGATTTTTCATGTCTGGTAAGTCTGACTATAGAGTTAAGTCTAATAGTTGCTCATAGTTCTTTAATATAGAATACCCTCCATGCTTAAGATACCTTGAGTGGGTTTTTGTTCCTTGCGGTTAAGGAATTATCTGACAAAACGTTGTATCACTGTTAAAACTGAAGAAAGTTGATGGAGGAAGTTATGCAGTGTGGATCTTTAGTAAATAATAGTGTTAATATTAGTTTAAGTTGTATATAATACATTTTAAATATTAATTTAAAACATGTGTAAATACATTTATAATATACAAAATGCAACAAAAATTATCATATTGATGATAAAATAATGAGAATGAAGTCTCTCAACTGATGTTCTCTCCATATTTTATTGTGGAGTTTATTGGTATGTGTTCTATGTTGTTTTTCGACTTTAACCCAGATGTTTTTAATAAAGAAAGAACATAAAACGGAGTGCTTCAAGGACTTGGAAATTGAAAAGATATATAAATGTATACATAAACATGATCTCCAATATTTCTAGCATACCTGAAAATGTCTGTCCAATATAATTCTCTGGCACATGCTAATAACCTTGAATCAAAGAGCTATGAAATACTAAACTGAATATAGTATTGTGAAAAGTTATCTTTTCTAGAATTCAGGAGGGGAAATTATCTCCTTCCCTTAAAAAAATAATTAGCATGCCCTGGAATGTTCTCTATTTCCTTGATCAAAAGCATTTGAAACAAAACTGGCTAGATCTGAGCAACCAAAATATAAGCAAGTATCTAACAATCAAGGAAGAAGTTTAGTAGGATTAGGGAGTTAGGGAGTTATTTCTCTCAAGAGTCATTTTAGAAGATATGAAGCCTGCAGACGGTTACAATCTATTAATTTTCATCATAGGCTGCTTTATTTTTTCTACATAGTGTTCAGCAAGTGCAAAGCTACCAAACACTCAGCTCTGAATATTCACTAATCAATAGACAATTATCTCTTACTGAGGCCAGAATGAAAACAACCCAACAAATAAATCACTGTCTTTACTCCATTCTTAACTTTATCTGCACTCTCTCGTGGTATGAGCCTTCAAAGCATATAGTGGTAATTTTTTGAAAACACTCACACACAATTCCACATAAAATTACCTTAGAACGTTTCATGAGTAAAATTCATTTCTCCTTTGTGGACAACCTATAAATAATAAACAATAACAATAAACCATTGAGGCTAGCAATAAAATTAACATATAGCATACAATTGCATTGTTTTTGTGCTAGATGTTTACATTTTTTGTAACAAAAATTAACATATGCATTTTTAGTCTCATTTTACAGATGAGAAAACTGAAGTTCTAAGAAATTAAATCTTATCCAAGATAATTTAATTAGATACTAAGTGATTAATCCAGGATCATAAAACAAGACTTTAAAATGTTAACCATTCACTTTGACTACTATCCATGAGATAATGTAGAAGTATACTGGTTTAAGTATTTTGCTAGCTATATTTTCTAAGATGGATCTATCAGTTGGTATAAAGCAGTAAAGAAGGAAAAACAAATCAAATTATGTCTATGGTCATTATACAAATGTAAAATGTAAGCTTAATTATAATTCTTTAGAAATTCATTCCTTATAATTCTGGTATTATTAATGGTTGTCCATTTTTAGAATGACAATGTTGGTTGACAACTTTTCTGTAGTTTGCTTTCCCTAAAATATGATGTCCTTTTCATGCTAACTTTTACATATATTAGATTATACTTTTTGCTCTTATTTTTTGCTGCCTTATATCCACAACCAACAAAAACATATTAGTGCTTCAGAAATACTTCAGTAAAACATAAAATGAGTCATGAAGGTGTAATCTGAATTATACAACTCAGAAAATGTCTCAAATTACATCAAGCATGAGTCTGGCATGAAAAATTAAATTTGTTATTATAGTGACAAATGTACAAATGTGAATGTTTATATAAGCATGCATATCATAAAATTACAATAAAATATCTGATAGTAAATATCTGATGAACATTGTATATTATTAGAGAGTCAGGTGAATAACATTGACATAGAGCCAGTGAAGTTGCCACAATTAAAAGTAAAAAAGAAAAAGGGACAACCTAGAGGTTTATTTTTCCTGAATTAGAAAAATATAATCCAGTAAGAAAAAATAATTAATTTTAAAGATAAAAACAGAGAAGAAACTAAAACTATAGCTCTATCATTTAAAATTGTAGTCCTGAGACTTAAGTATAAATCACAGTATAACAAAATATTTGCAAAATCAGGTAGAATATTAAGAACTAACGTTCTGTTCAAAGAAAAAACTGAATAAGTTATTGTAAAAATTCTCTCATGACATTATGTTGTTGGTTATCACGTAACAGAACTGACGTACATCATAGAAGAACAATTAACATTACAGTATCACTCCATCAGATAGTTTTCTGCACAAAACCCTTGAGGCATAGAATATGACTATGCTCTTAGAATATATGTGGTACCTATATCAAGGAGATGGTCCTGGTTAGTATTTGTTTGATATGCTACTGAAAACCGCAACTGCTTGGAAAGAGATAAGATACTTCATTTATTTAACATGTATTCTGGGTGTCATGACTTAGCTATAGAAGGAGGCATTAATGCCAGTAGTGAAGAAAAGTTATCAATACGTCTTCCAAGAAAGGGTATTTCTGTGTGAAGAGAAGATATTGACTATGAAAAACAATTACACAACCTAAATTTTGAGAGTTATGTTTTGTTTTGCAGACAAAACTGGGGCTTAAGCTCAGGGCACAGCCTCCCAGAGAAACTTGAGGGACTGCTTCAAAGAGTTAAGGGAGGTGATGGAGGAGTTTTTGCAACACAGACCAGATAGTGGGATCATCAAAAGATTACTGTTAATTAAATAAAACCAGATATCTCAAGTTAATGAGATATCTTTATATGGGAAGATGCAAGAGTCTGGGCTTACTGAAATCCTTCCTCGGATATGCACCTCAGTTATCTGGGATCAGTATCCTATTCTTTCCCTTCCAGAGTTCCCTCATGGCTCACCACAGGGGAGGCTTTAGTGGCTTGGAGTCTGCAACATCTTTTGTTTAGCAGGCAACAGTTTTCATTCATAATACCAATCCACACAGAGTTTTAGTCACAGACATTGGTTGTGAGTCAAAATTAGATTTTTTAATCATAATTTGGTGATGAAAAAACTTCAAATATCATAAATTTGTTCAAACCATATTCTCTGGGTCTACATCTTTTTAACACGCTGAGTGAAGAAATGGGCAGTGAATACAGACCTAATTTCCCAGATGAAGGCTCTTGCACTTCAAAGTTAAAGATGCTCAACCAAATTTCAAGAAATATGAGGATAAAACTATTTCTTAATGAATGCCCAGTTAGATTAAGCACAAACTGGAATCAAGATCGCCAGGAGAAATATCAATAACCTCAGATAGGCAGACGGTACCACTCTAATGGCAGAAAGTGAAGAAGAACTAAAGAGCTTCTTGATGACACTGAAAGAGCAGAGTGAAAAATCTGGCTTAAAACTCAACAATCAAAAAATGAAAAGCATGGCACCCGGTCCCATCACTTCATGGCAAATAGATGGGGAAAAGAATGGAAACAGTGACAGACTTTGTTTTCTTGGGCACCAAAATCACTGAAGATGGTGACTGCAGCCATGAAATTAAAAGATGCTTGCTCCTTGGGAGGGAAGCTATGACAAACCTAGACAACATATTAAAAAGCAGACATCACTTTGCCAACAAAGGTCTGTATAGTCAAAGTTGTGGTTTTTCCAACTGTCATGTATGAACATGAAAGTTGGACCATAAAGAAGGCTGAGCACTGAAGAATTGATGCTTTTGAACTGTGGTGTTGGAGAAGACTCTTTAGAGTCCCTTGGACAACAAAGAGATCAAACCAGTCAATCTAAAAGGAAATCAACCCTGAACATTCACTGGAAGGGCTGATGCTAAAGCTGAAGCTGAAGCTCCAATTCTTTGGCCATCTACTGTGAAAAACTGACTCATTAGAAAAGACCCTGATGCTGGGAAAGATTGAGAGCAGGAGGAGAAGGGGATGATAGAGGATAAGATGGTTATATAGCATCATCAACTCAATGGACATGAACTTAAGCAAGCTCCAGGAGACAGTGAAGGACAGGGGAAGCTGTCTTGCTGCAGTACATGGGGTTGCAAAGAGTCGGACATGACTTTGTGACTGAACAACAGCAATGATTGATTCTCACATTGAAAGTTAAAACATCCTTTGAATTCATGTGGCTTGCTTGCGTGGCACAAGTTAGTGATACACCCATCATGTTGCAGGGTCCCAGTCTGTTATTTAAGGATCACAGTCTTATTTTTAGTTTTGGAGATAAAAGCATGGTGTATCTTAAGAAAAAAAGTCCATCTCAGTGTCTATTAGAGTTCTCCGTAGAAGCAGAATCAATAGGAGTTCTAGCTAAAGAGAAAGATTGATTTCCTATGAAGAATTAACTCACATAGTTATGGAGGCTGAGAAGTCCCACATTCTTTCATCTGCAAGTCTGCAAGCTGGAGACCTAGAAAGTCTGTGGTATAATACTTTGTGGTGGTATATACTTTGAGGAATCTGAAGGCCTGAGAACTAGGGGAGCTGATAGTGTAAATACCAGTCTGAAGGTTGGAAAAAATTGATGAAATATCCCAGCTCCACACTAAGGCAGAAGAAAGTGGCAAATTTCTCCTTCCTCCACCTATTGTTCGATTTAGGGCTTCAAGGGATTGTGGGATGCCCACCCACACTTACTGATTCCACAAATAATTCAAATGCTAAACTCACACAGATACACAAAGAAATAATGTGAAACCTGGGCACCCGTTTATCCAGTCAAGTTAACACATAAAAATAACCATCACATAGGACAAGTAAATATATTGCTGAAAGTTTTATTTTCTCTATGCCTTTATTATTTTCTTACTCACTAAAGAAATTCAACATAAATTATAAGACATATTTTAACATTTATATATAAATAATATTACTATATCCTGTTGAGTGTATAATCCTCCCAAAGAGTAGACTAGGAATTCATTTGCCATTATCCTTTGTGTAGCAGCTTTTGACTGAACCGTGCTTAGCAATTTGTTCCAGTGAAGAGCACTGAAAGGAGTTATTGATTTCATTAGAATCCAGTTGCCCAGAACAAGCTGACAGAGCGCCACTTCTGGACGCCTTTGCCAACGATGTGCAATTGTAACTTAATTGTACCTTTTTTGCATAGTGCAAAACTGCAAGCAAACCCTAATTCACTGCTCCAACTCTCCATCACCAAAAGATACTGTACATGCACAGTAGGGAGAGAATCCCTATAGTTGATTATGTATTTGCTTTGTAATTTTAGGTTAACCAGTTCAGAAGAGATTATATGGGTGCTTCAGAGTCTTCACCTATAAATGAACAAAAGACTAGAAAGGACTTTAGCAGAATAAAAACGTAAAAACTACTCAAAGCATCTTATGATAAAGAAATAATAGAAGTGATAAAGTAAGTCAGAATACCTGGGCTGGAGCTGTTCTTATACATCAGGGAAATCATAGACCATAACGCAGTATTTTCAGTTCAGTTCAGTTCAGTTGCTCAGTCGTGTCCAACACTTTGTGACCCCATGGACTGCAGCACGCCAGGCTTTCCTGTCCATCACCAACTCGTGGAGTTTACTCACACTCATGTCCATTGAGTCACTGTTGCCATGCAATCATCTCATCCTCTGTTGATCCCTTCTCCTCCTGCCCTCAATCTTTCCCAGCATCAGGGTCTTTTCAAATGAGTCAGGTCTTCGCATCAGGTGGCCAAAGTATTGGAGTTTCAGCTTCAACATCAGTCCTTCCAATGAATATTCAGGACTGATTTCCTTTAGGATGGACTGGTTGGATCTCCTTGCAGTCCAAGGGACTCTCAAGAGTCTTCTCCAACGCCATAGTTCAAAAGCATCAATTCTTTGGTGCTCAGCTTTGTTTATAGTCCAACTCTCACATCCATACATGATTACTGGAAAAAACATAGCTTTGACTAGATGGACCTATGTTGGCAAAGTAATGTCCCTGCTTTTTAATATGCTGTCTGTCTCAAAGTTCAGTGCTCATTCTCCCTTGCTCTGCAGCACTTCTTTGTGTTTTATTTCATTTATACTGCCCTTCAAAGGCACAATTGATATTTTCCTGAAGATGCTGTGCTAATTCACTTACTGTATTGCTAATCATGTTATACATATATAAAACTAACATTTATACACACACACACACACACACACAATCCTATCTTGAAAGTTTGGTACTATAAAGAGATCTAAGGTGATGTAAATAATCATGTAACCTGTTTGAATGAATTTCATTTTCATATATCAGTATTGTCTATATTTCAAGGTCTCTTAACCCTGCTGAATTTTCTTGCCGTCTTCATGTTTTATAACAGTCCCCTGCAAAGTGTTTTGAGTCCCAAGTAAATTTTTTTTATTAAGTAGTTTATTTTAATTTGAGGATAATTTCTTTAAAATATTTGGTAGTTTTTGCCATACATCGATATGAATCACCCACAGATGCACATGTGTCCCCCCATCCTGAATCCCCTTCCCACCTCCTTCCCCACCCCATCCCTCTGGGTTGTCCCAGAGCACTGGCTTTGAATGCCCTGCTTCACGCATGGAACTTGCACTGGTCTTCTATTTTACATATGGTGACATACTCTTGATGAAAGTGAAAGAGGAGAGTGGAAAAGTTGGCTTAAAGCTCAACATTCAGAAAACTAAGATCATGGCATCTGGTCCCATCACTTCATGGCAAATAGATGGGGAGACAGTGGAAACAGTGTCAGACTTCATTTTTTTGGGCTCCAAAATCACTGCAGATGGTGATTACAGCCATGAAATTAAAAGACGCTTACTCCTTGGAAGGAAAGTTATGACCAACTTGGGTAACATATTAAAAAGCAGAGACATTATTTGCCAACAAAGGTCCGTCTAGTCAAGACTATGGTTTTTCCAGTGGTCATGTATGGATGTGAGAGTTGGACTGTAAATAAAGCTGAGCACTGACGAATTGATGCTTTTGAATTGTGGTGTTGGAGAAGACTCTTGAGAGTCTCTCGGACTGCAAGGAGATCCAACCAGTCCATCCTAAAGGAGATCAGTCCTGAGTGTTCATTGGAAGGACTGATGCTGAAGCTCAAACTCCAATACTTTGGCCACCTCATGCGAGGAGTTGACTCATTGGAAAAGACCCTGATGCTAGGAGAGATTGGGGGCAGGAGGAGAAGGGGACAACAGAGGATGAGATGGTTGGATGGCATTACCAACTCGATGGACATGAGTTTGAGTAAACTCCGGGAGTTGGTGATGGATAGGGAGGCCTGGCGTGCTGTGATTCATGGGGTCACAAAGAGTCAGACACAACTGAGAGACTGAACTGAACTGAATATACATGTTTCAATGCTATTCTCTCAAGTCATCCCACTCTGGCCTTCTCCCACATAGTCCAAAAGTCTGTTCTTTACATCTGTGTCTCTTTTGTTGCCTTGCATATAGGATCGTTGTTACCATCTTTCTAAAGTCCATATCTATGGGTTGATACACTGTAGTGGTATTTCTCCTTCTGACTTACTTCACTATGTATAATAGGCTCCAGTTTCATCCACCTCATTAGAATTGATTCAAATATGTTCTTTTTTATGACTGAATAATATTACATTGTATGTATGTACCACAACTTCCTTATCCAAGTGAATTTTTCATGGACACATTACTGTCACTATTGTGTCCTGCCACCTGTCACCATGGCAGCCACTCCCAGCCATGGCACTGGCCTCAAATGTATTGAACATGAGATTCACCTGGGAGGTTTCACAAACCTTAATGTTCAGTTTGAACCCCTCATCAATTAAACCAGAATATCCAAGGAGTAAAAAACAGGTTTGGGTACTTGTTAAAAGATCTTGGGCAATTCAAAGCACAGTAGCATTCACGAATCTTAGATCTATTCTGAGAAGCTGTCAGGCAACTCAAAGTGGGATAGTGGCTTATGGGGCAAATGAATTAGAATTGTTTTCCCATCTTTTCTGCTATAATCTGTTCTTGGCGGTGTTGGTTAGTTTCCTTTTGTCTCTCAGCCATACAAATGCCTTTTTATTTTCTCCTCCACTCTGTCAAGGATTGGAAGCTTCCAGATTATTTTTTGGACTTCTTTGCTAACTGGGTTGTGATTAAATTCTGCCAGTGGGAGTCAATGGCAGCTGATTGGAAGTCAGAAGAAAGAGAAAAGAAATTTTTTCCTGCTTCTGGCTCTGGCAGTTGCTGAACTATCAACAGCGAATCAGCAGTGTTGGAGGGACTGCAAGCTCCTCGATGCTGGCTGCATTAGCTGTAGTGTCCCCCTTATGGGTCTGGGAAATGACACTTTGCTTTGCCCCCTAAGGAACTGCAGTGCCTTCCTGAATTTACTTGCATTTCTTTCTCCCTTCAGTTCCTTCTCCTTTCCAACAATTTAGAAACATTTAGGTCTGAAATATTTAGAGTAATTCTTTCTCTCCATCTTTATTGAGGAATGAAATTGAAAGTGAAAATCGTGCAGTCATATCCAACTCTTTGTGACCCCATGGACTATACAGTCCATGGAGTTCTCCAGGTCAGGATACTGGAGTGGGTAGCTTTTCCCTTTTCCAGGGGATCTTCCCAACCCTGGGATCGAACTCAGGTCTCCCACATTGCAGGCAGATTCTTTACCAGCTGAGCCACAAGGGAAGCCCAAGGTGAGAGGAAGGTGTCCTTAACTGACAAATAACACTGTCAGATATTCAAACTGTGCATCACGATGATTCCATATACGTTTTGTAAAACTTCCTCCCATCAAGTTAAATGACACATACATTACCTCACATATTTATCTTTTTTGTGTGTGAGAACATTTAAATTCTCTTCTTATATGATATCTTTGGGCAAATTATAAAAATGCACTTACCCTGGGGAAATTAATTTTTTGAAAAAAATAAAAGTGTACTTTCTAGGTAGATTCAGCCCATAGGCACATGCCTTGGGAAATGAATATTTTCTTTATGGGAAGAGAGAGGCATTCCACCCTCCAGTAGACACAAGGGGCTGCACTGAGGGATATGCTTAGCAGATGGATCAAGTTTTGGTCCCTACCTAACCCCCTCTGCAGGCACCATCATGCTTCACCATGCTACCCCGGGGGCATGGAGTGAGGAATGTGACACCCTGAATCAGGCTATGGGAATTTAAAGAAGAGGGATGTACACAGATAACTGAGGCATTTTAAGGGGTAGGAAGAGTAGGTGTTTCTACTGAAAAAGAGGGAAGGAATGGTGAGTGTGGTAAGAAGAAAAACAATACCGTGAAATGCCACCGAACACTGTAGGAGTTCAGGAGGAGGTGCTACACTGTGTTGATTCTGCAAAGATGACAAATATATTCAAGCCATTACTAAACTAGCAAGTGATGCTCTCAGCTGGTTTAATCACCCCCATTTCTCTCTGGCTCAGGTTATGACCCCTAAAAAGACCTGACTATAAAAACCTGGTAGGATCCCATTTTAAATGTAGGCAAACCACTGAAAATGGAATCACCTTCCTCTTCTGTTCTGGCTTTGAAAACCCAAAACTATAAACTAAATTCAGTTTTTGTGAATATAATATTCTAAATGTCTTTGAAACATAAATATCTGTGACCTTTTTTCACAATCTTAAAAAGAAGCTTTTCCACATTCACTGAGCATTCACTTCAATATTTTTCTGTTGTAGCCAGTCTTGTTCATATTTCCCCCACTTCTATACACTCATGAGTTTAAATACAATGCTAAACAAAATATAAAAACACTTAAAATGTTTTTCTTCTATCACCCTTCTTTTACTCCTGCTACATTTTTAACCATTAAAAGAGATTAAGTGACTGATTGGCTAACATTTATTTTGGGCTGTTTACAAGGAGAAACAAATAGAAATAGTCTATGTACCTTAGTAGATCATAATCTCTTATTTTTGAATCAGAAGTTATTTTATTTCCTGGTTATAAAAGTAATACACACTCATCATAAAAATTCAGATAATGTAAGAATTTGTTCTGTCATAAAGGAACTTGACTGGGACCCAGAAACAAAACAATAAAAATATTCTCTAATGAAAAATAAATTAATTATAAATAAATAGCTAGTACATTCTTTGTAACAAACAAAATGAAAGCATAAACGCAACAGTGATATTTTAATTTTGCTTTTAAAGCATCTAGCAGTTTACAAACACTTTTAAATACTTAAACATGAGGTGTTATTTCTACTGTTGCTATATTCTGAGTACCTATTTCTGCTTACTAAATTGCAGCTTGATTTTCTGACCTATGATTCATACAGTGTATTATGATCTTACAAAACAAAGTTTATTACAGAATAACTTATCTTTGATTGTAGCTTGCTTAAAGGAAAGTTACTACAGTCCCTGTTTATTATTCACATTTTTCGCTGTGTTTACCATTCACATTAGTTTCCTAGGACTGTTGAAACAAGTTACCATACACCGGGTGCCTCAGAACAACAGACATGTATTTTATCACATTCTGAAAGCTAGAAGTCTGAAAAATCAAGGTATGGCAGAGTTACACTTTGTCCGAAGGATCTGAGGTAGAAATCTCCTCCCTGCCTTTCTCCTAGCTCTTGGTGGCTGCGGACACTCCCTGGTATCTGCCTCCCATTTTCCCTGGCATTCTCTTCTCTATGTGTGTCTACGTCTCCGTATCTGCACCTCTCCATCTCCCCCTGCTCATGTGGATCCCAGTCACTGTGTTCGTTGCTACTGCTGCTGTTTAGTCACTAAGTCGTGTACGACTCTTTGCAACCCCGTAGACTGTAGCCCACCAGGCTCTTCTGTCCATGGAGTTTCCCAGGCAAGAATACTGGAGTGGGTTTCCACTTGCTTCTACAGGGGATCTTCCTGACCCAGGGATTGAACCCTTGTCTCCTGCTTGACAGGCAGATTACTTACCACTGAGCTACCTGGGAAGCCCAGCCATTGTACTAGGGCCCAGCCTACTTCTGTATGATCCATCTTAACTTGATTACACCTGCAAAGACCCTATTTCCAAACAAGGTCATATTCACAGGTGTCAGGGGCATGGGTTAGGACTTCAATTTATTTATTTAGCAGACATAATTCAACCTATACTGTTTTGTGACATTTGCTAGTATCTGTCTTCCTTCTAGAATGTTTCTTGACTACTATCTCTCTTTAAAGAGGCCCTCTCAGACTTCCCTGATGCTAGAGTCATTGAGAATCTGTCTGCTAATGCAAAGGACATGGGTTTGATCCCCGGTCCAGGAAGATTCCATATGCCATTGGGCAACTAAGTCTGTGTGTCACAACTACCGAATCTACATGCCTAGAGCCTGTGCTCTGCAACAAGAGAAACAACTGCAATGAGAAGTTCTGGCACAGCAACTAGAGGAAGGCCATGTGGAGCAGTGAAGACCCAGTGCAGCCATAAATAATTAAAATTAAAAAAATTTTAAATGGAGGTCCTCTCTTGATCTCGTGGTAAAGAGAAAAGTGTTTGTGCAGAGGTTAAAGCAGTGGTTCTCAACCAGGAATTATTTCATTTCATGGGATATGTTTGCCATTATCTGGAGAAATTTTTGATTGTCACAACTGGGAAGTGAGGAATTTGCGACTGGCATTCACTGGGCAGAAACACTTCTAAACACAATGGACAAGGCACCCCCTGGTCCCCAAAATAAGGAATTGTGGTCCCTAATGTTGACAGCACCAAGACTGAGAAACCTTGTTCCAGAGGTTTCACAGAGCTGCTCGAAAATGCATTCACTCAGGATTCCTACTTCATATCTTCATCAGAATACACACTGTTGAGCTGAGGCTGGTGATGGGAATTTGCAAACACAGACCTGGGCCTGGTTGGACAGGACCTTACCTTACAACTTAGACTTTCTACTTTATTGGTTGTTAAGAACAGATGACAGAAGCACTAAGGAAACATTGGAAAATGACAAAAACTCAGGCTCCACTTTTATCTGGCAAATCAAAATTGACAGTGGGTTGCAGGAATCTATTCTTAAGAAGTTTACTGTCTATTAGAGTAAGTCAGAGAATAGAAAACACATAGGTGTAATGCTATTTTTCTATTATAGAAAAAGTTCCTAGGAGAATCTATGCATAAGAAAGACCGATGGAACTGACTCAAATGTGTTCTTTTTTATAGCTGAGTAATATTCTGTTGCATATATGTACCACAGCTTTCTTATCCATTCGTCTGCTGATGGACATCTAGGGTGCTTCCATGTCCTGGCTATTATAAACAGTGCTGCAATGAACATTGGAGTACACAGGTCTCTTTCAATTCTGGTTTTCTCAGTATGTATGCCCAGCAGTGGGATTGCTGGGTCATATGGCAGTTCTATTTTCAGTTTTTTAAGGAATCTCCACACTGTTCTCCATAGTGGCTATACTAGTTTGCATTCCCACCAACAGTGTAAGAGGGTTTCCTTTTCCCCACACCCTCTCCAGCATTTATTGTTTGTAGACTTTTTGATAGCAGCCATTCTGACCGGCATGAGATGGTACCTCACTGTGGTTTTGATTTGCATTTCTCTGATAATGAGTGACGTTGAGCATCTTTTCATGTTGAAAAGCATCTTTTCATCTTTTTGTTAACCATCTGAATGTCTTCTTTAGAGAAATATCTGTTTAATTGTTTGGCCCATTTTTTGATTGGGTTGTTTATTTTTCTAGTATTGAGCTGCATGAGCTGTTTGTATATGTTGGACAGAGTAAAGTAAGTCAGAAAGAAAAACACAAGTACAGCATATTAAAGCATATACATGGTATTTAGAAAGATGGTAAAAATGACCTTGTATGCAAGACAGCAAAAGAGACACAAATGTAAAGAACAGACTTTTGGACTCCTTGGGAGGAGGTGAGGGTGGGATGATTTGAGAGAACAGCATTGAAACATGTACATTACCATATGTGAACCAGATGAGCAGGCAAGAACACTGGAGTGGGTTCCCATTTCCTTCTCCAATGCATGAAAGTGAAAAGTGAAAGTGAAGTCACGCAGTCATGTCCGACTCTTTGTGACCCCATGGACTGCAGCCTACCAGGCTCCTCCATCCATGGGATTTTCCAGGCAAGAGTACTGGAGTGGGTTGCCATCGCCTTCTCCTACAGCTGGACTACATCTACCTTTTTTTATAATCAGTCAGCTGCTCCCAATTTAGTCTCATGTTTTTCCCCTGGATTCACTCCATACAGAAATCTCCCTGTTAAAATCCCCACCACTATCCCAGGCATTGTAAAAGGCAATATTGGAAAGGACTCCAAGTCATCTAACTCTTTTAACTCTGGACCTTGGAAGAATTTATGGGAAAATCTCGTGCATTCTTGAAGATACTGGCTAAGATAGTCTTTGGGGAAAGTGCAGTTTGCATTGTCATTCCAAATCTTTCTCTCACAATGCTTCAGGCCAATAGCTATTGTGTCTCTCCTTAAGATAACCCAGACTCACGTCAGACAATATTTACTGAATATCCTAACTGCAGAGAATGGTTTCTTTGAGACTGCTTGTTACTCAACTTAGGACAGAAGGGAATAGACCACTCCTCTCTCTTCGTAGGGCGGACCTAAGAGAGTAGGTGGCAACTCTTCACATATCGACAATTGCACCTCTCAACCCAGTTTTTATCTTCCTTGTGAATTTGAGAGCTCTCTCACTATCTTAAGACACCTCTTGAGAAATGTCTACTCAGCAGTCTAGCGCATGGTTTTGAAATTCCACATCTACTAGATCTAGCTGACTGAACTGAAACTGAGAAAGAGGTCAATTGTACGAGTATTACAACCCGTAATTGCATCTTGGAGAAGGAAAATCCCATGGATGGAGAAGCCTGGTAGGCTACAGTCCATGGGGTCGCAAAGAGTCGGACACGACTGAGCGACTTCACTTCACTTCACTTCCTTTTTTTAAATAGTAATTTAGTAATTGGAAAATGACTATATTCAGGTTTTCCCCTCATTTTAGTGTTTAGATTAATAAATAAATGAAAAGGTGTGTTAATTTCTAAGCATGGCTATGTAAGTTTTTGCATGGCTAAGACACCATGTCTTGATGCCTAGCCAGATTAATTATATAGTCTCCTGGGTGAAATATCCCCTAGAATGTTTACCAAGCAAATCTAAATCCATAAAATGGAAATAAAAAGTATTACCAAAAATCTAAAATAAGTTTTAGCTTTGAACTCGGGTAGTTGATCTACTAACTCAAATAAGTTAGTAATATGAGGCAGCATTACATACAACAGACACAGTGATGTCAAAAATGTAAATTGTATTAGAACTGGCCTTACTTAATCCTCCAGTGCCTTCTACCTGGACCTAAAGTGAAAACCTAGGTCCTTACCACAGTCTGTAAAGTTCCAATGTGATCTGGCCTCTGTTTACATCTAGATTTTTTTCCTCTCACTCTCATCTTAAATCAGTATCTTCCAGACAAACTAGCTCTTTATGTTCCTCTTTAACTTGCTGCTGTTTAGGGCCTTTGCACATTATGATGTCTCTGTGCCAGTAGTTCTTACCTGGGAGCATGTTTGCCTCTGATGGAACTTTCGGTAAAGTCTACAGACATCTTGGTTGTAACAATCAGGGTGGGATGGTGCTATCAGCCTCTACTGGGTAGAGGCCAGGGATGCTGCCAAACATCCTAGAGTCTCAGAATAACTCCCATAGCAATTTATTATCTGCCCTCCAATGTCAATTGTGCCGAGATGGAGAAAGCCTTCTTCTCTGTCTACAGTGATCCAGCTTAATATAGCCCCATGGCTTCTCCTGCTTTTCATTCTCAGCTCAAAGTTACACAAAAACAAACATCCTTTCTACCACCCAAGCTAACATAGCCCAGGCTCCACCCTGCTTCCTCTTAGGTCACCACCATATTTTGCTTAATATGAAGTTTATTGTTCTATTGTCTTTATTCTTCCATAATTATTCTACACATCCCCTGCTATATACCCTGCATCTGAGCACTGCCAGGCACACAGAGCTCTCTATTAGATATGTGTTGGATTAATGAGACAGAAGAAAATTGCATATGAGAAAGATAATAAATAGCTAACATTTTTTTAAAGATTTTTTTCCCCCCTGAAACAGGTGCAGGGCCAAAAAAGAGCGAGGAAAGATTTCAGGAGGGCCTTTCCTGGTGGTCCACCGACTAAGAGTCTGTGCTCCCAATGCAGGGGGCGTGGATTCGATCCCTGGTCAAGGAACTAGATCCCACATGCTGCAACTAAGAGTTCACATGTAGCAACTAAAGATCTCGCATGATGCAAAGATCAAAGATCCCACATGCCACAAATAAATAACATAAATAAACATCCCTTTTAAAAAAAGAGCTCAAGAATTTGTTTACAAAAACAGTAAGTATTTTCGGACACAATGGATCACTGATGTTGTAAAGCTCAGGGAAATCAGAAGAGACCTAGAGCACAAAACATACTAACTTTTCTGTAAAAATAACATGTTCATACAATGTCAACTCACACTTCCATAGAGGTAACTTAGTCCTGCAGTGCACAAGGGGCAAGGTGGAGTAAGGCCAAGAGGTCCCTCATGAGGAAGGAGAGGAACCACTTAGACAACACTACAGGAGCTGAGGATTATATTTTCATTTTCTTGGAATTTAGTCAGTCCCTTTGCTATAAATTAATGTCAGATCAGAGGCTTATATGTGCCAGCTTTTTCAGAGCACACCAGATGAATTTCTCTTTTCTGGTTGGGTGCCTGAAAAGAAAAGATGGCATTCTTACTCCCCACTGGTTTGGTGGCTCAGTCATCTGATCAATACAGGAGAGAAGAGGACATTCCCATACACAGTTGAAATGCTACTGAAATGTGATCATTTTTAAAATCATTACCTATGCTGCTCTGGCTTTTAAGGCAGCAAGATTTTCCCATTTCTAGAACAATGGGTATTCAGGGGTGGAAGTGGAGGTGGGGAGAAAACCCCAGTAGGAGTGAAGAGGTTAAACCTAAAGCTTATGAAAGTACCCTGATTCACCTCAGTTTTATCCTTAGTTAAGAGGTAGATGTCCTACAGATCAATGATGGGAATCTGAACCTCGCAAATATCTGTAGCTCAGGGGGTAAAGCATCTGCCTGCAATGCAGGAGACCTGGGTTCAGTGCCTGGGTCAGGAAGATCCCCTGGAGAAGGAAATGCAAACCACTCCAATATTCTTGCCTGGGAAATCCTATGGACAGAGGAGGCTGGTGGACTACAGTCCATTGGGTCGCAAGAGTCGGACGTGACTTGGTGACTAAACCAATGTTTATGTGCATTTATGTTCTGTTCTCAGAAGACTCTCCACTGCTTTATTAGAAGTTTTAACTTTTTTTTTTTTTTAGGTATTCTGAACTTGGGAATATTCTCTACATGGTGATATGGCCATCAGTTATAAAATTAGTGTAAACAGGGACTTATTTAAATTAACTTGATAGAATTTGGTGGTATATTATTCACATTTCATTTTTAGAGAGTACAAAGATTTAGTAAAGAAGCCTATGACTCACCAAAAGCCACATGAAATCTTTGAGCTCGTGATAAACTATTCCTGAGCATCCTGTTACATCATCTGAGAAGAGAAGAGAAGAGAAGAGGGCAGGTGTTGTCTCTTTAGGACAGGAATTCCAGCAAGCAAAATAAAGGAAATTAATTGATGCTATCTATAATTAGAGTTCACGGGAAGGAGTTAGGAGATATACAAATATGGAAAAAGAGTACTGCTTCAGAAAGGAATGATGAATGAAGCATGGTAAAGCGGGACAAATCTGGGAAATTCTGGATTTTTCACAACTAAGCAGTTAATAAACTGTAGAGTCTGAATTTGAAGAAGTAGAAGAAGACTAATAAGAGACTTTCACCTTCTTTTTCATCCCAAGTTAACTTAGGAAAGTTTAGTTTTTATTTTCCTTAACTCTGTTTGAAACGTAACAGGTGAGGCAGGATGACCATGATCAGAATATTGCCAAGTAAAAATGGCAACCCACTCCACTATTCCTGCCTGGACAATCCCATGAATGGAGGAGCCTGGTAGGCTACAGTCCACAGGGTTGCAAAAAGTCAGACACGACTGAGTGACTTCACTTTTCTCTACTTTAAACTTGTTTTAAAGTAACACTAACAAAGAAAAATGTAGAATTTCTACATTTACCTGGACAAGTGATCAATTATATTAACTTTGCCATTTGCTTTACTTCACTTAGAAATATGAAGTATTTGCACAAAAATATCCCACATATGGGATGAGGGTGAAATAAAGATGAAAACACTTTGTTAACTTGGCAATCATTACTTCCAGAAATGAAGTTTCTTTGGGCATTGGGCTTCCAGCTCTATGACAATGGTTTTATAGATAGACAAATTTCCTGGGACTATTCCTTGACTTTTCACATCAAAACTAGATGATCCCTTTCTATAGGAAGATGTGCGAGTGGACCATATCTCCCTCTTTGAGTCTGGAAATTTAACACCAAGGTGATAATAATGTTGATTGTATGTATTTATGTTGAGATAGAAAGATAAAACAGGAATGCTAAAAGAAGAAAAATAATTGACTAGGCTGGATTTCACAGCAAGAAAAAAGGAGAGAGAGAGAGAAAGCCAAAGATACTGTCTTTAAAAGCATGTGGCAACACCCAGGTATTAAAAAAATAACTTTTCTGTTATAAGAAATATATCAACAGCTAGTAAAGAAAAGGTTTGATAATGAAGTCCTGAGTTACGTGAAAGTAATAAAAAAGTATGACGAATAATTCTTTGTGAAAACTCTACAAGCAGTTCTGGGGCATCGGTCAGAGGAAGGACAGATGAGGACATAAAACCAACCCCAGTGAACCTGTTTCTTGCACGCAGGGGAAGTGCCTCCCAAGCTGCATTTATAGTACTTGAGGGCACAGCAAATAAATGTGTTCTTTTTCTTTGATGTTCACGTTTGTAGCTATGTTAGTCCACTTCAACCTTGGGACACATGGCCATGAAGCTATCCTAGGCATTAACAGTCATCACTTTGAGAGCCTGGCATAGCCCTCCCCGTAAGAGAGCTCTCTACCTGCATATATGTATGGCAGGTAGTCACCTGTACCATGAAATTTGATAGGGACTCAAAATCTTCATCATATTTTCCCCGATCACCATGGGGCTGGGAAGCTTTAAAATTCCAGTAGTCAATTCTTTCTGTACAGATTTTCCCAAGGTTCTTAATAGTAAAATTACTTATGCTAGTACAAATACTGATCTTAGTACCTTGTTGGCTAGCTAACTGGTAGCATGGCTTTTAAATTTTACGTTATTTTTCTGACTAATTCCCTGTCATATAGCAAAAGTGATAAGCACAGACAGCTTCCATGGCAGAGTTAAGGACGGGAGAAAGAGTAGGAAAAATTCTGTCCGTCAGATTCTGACTAGGATGGTGGAAACCCAAAGCATGAGACAGAAACTACTTGATTAGGAGAAGTCAAAAGAAATTCAGGTGACAACTCAAACGATTTTTTCTGGCTGTTTTCACGTGACTTTTAGGGTTCTTTATCTTTTCTGAATGTTTTCCACACATCAATTGTTATATCAGACTCATGTTTTCCTTGGAGACTTCAATCTCGGCAATCCTGAAAATGTTTAGTTTAATCTGGACTGGTGTTTCTCTAGGCCAACAGCACAATGGTCAGTGTGGCATCTCCCTTCACCATCATCCTGAAAAGTTCTCTCTTCTGAGTTATAGCCCATATCTTCCGAGTTTCATACACCTTCCTGTTCAATTGTTTATTCCCACTGCTTCCGAGGAAAAGCACTTAGGATGTAAATTTTGCAGACTTTGTAAATTGACTAGCATCTTGACTGACTATATAGAGTTTTAGGTAGAATTAATTTGTCCTTTAAATTTGAAAGTACTGTTTCATTATAGTCAAATTTCTAGTGCTGTGCAAAAATTTAATTTGATTTTTATTCTTATTGCTTTTCAGGTAATGAGGGTTTTTCCTCCTCTCTAAAAACTTTGAAAATCTCTTATTGTCTTGTTTTCTAAATGTTACAGTAATGTGTGTTGAGTAGAGTCTGCTTTACTGTCATGAATTTGGACACTTGGTAGGCATTTTTAATCAGCAAACTGTAATTTTTCAGTTTTTAGTAGTTCTCTTGAATTGTTCATAATTTCCTCTTTGTGTTCTCTGTTCTCATCAACAGAAAGTTTCTATATCTGGATTTTTAGACTTTGTGGCTTATTTTCTAACTTTATTATCTTACCTATCCTACTGTCTTTTTATTTTTGCTGTAGTTTTCTATTTTTGCTAAATGTCTGAAACATTATCTTCCAAAATTTCTAGCAACTTTTTCATTTCTAGTATTATATTTTTAATTTTTAAGATTTGGGGGAAAAGAGAAAACTGCTTTATTTATTTTATGAATATCCTGGTTTATAATTTAAGTTTTTTAATGGAGGGATTTAATAATAATGTTAATTATGGAAGTGATTTATCTTTTCTTATCTGTGTGTGTATGAATTTTTTCCTAATACTTTCATTTTCCCCTCTTACTTCTTTTCTCTTCTTTTTTGTTTTGTTTGCATGTTATGGACTTGTTTTAAGGATCCAGTGAGTCTTAAATGTCTGTTCTTTAAGAGTAAAATATCAGAAAGTTATTTGGAGGCAGGTTTTTTCAATGCTTGGCTTTATTGCAGGATGACCTGGATGGGATATTTGACTGGGTAACCTCTAGTTGACAGATTTATTATTACTGTTTATTTAACTGGATCAGTTTCTCCATAATCACTCAATTTTTTACTTAGGAGGAATCAACTTAGCTACCAGAATTTTCTTGAATCCAAGTAGTAAACAGGGGAGTGAAGTGTTTCTCTTTTAAGGAGAAAACTTTCATTTAATCTCTCTGTTTTCAGTATGTTATTTCAGACCTCACGAGTACTGGTTCTCTCTCGTTTAACTTTTTTTTTTTTCCCCCAGTGATCTGTGTTTTATTTATTTATTTTTATTTTTTTCATTTATTTTTATTAGTTGGAGGCTAATTACTTCACAACATTGCAGTGGGTTTTGTCATACATTGACATGAATCAGCCATGGAGTTACATGTGTTCCCCATCCCGATCCCCCCTCCCACCTCCCTCTCCACCCGATTCCTCTGGGTCTTCCCAGTGCACCAGGCCGGAGCACTTGTCTCATGCATCCAGCCTGGGCTGGTGATCTGTTTCACTATAGATAATATACATGCTGTTCTCTCGAAACATCCCACAGAGTCCTTGCCTTCTCCCACAGAGTCCAAAAGTCTGTTCTGTACATCTGTGTCTCTTTTTCTGTTTTGCATATAGGGTTATCATTACCATCTTTTTAAATTCCATATATATGTGTTAGTATGCTGTAATGATCTTTATCTTTCTGGCTTACTTCACTCTGTATAATGGGCTCCAGTTTCATCCATCTCATTAGAACTGATTCAAATGAATTCTTTTTAACGGCTGAGTAGTATTCCATCTCGTTTAACTTTTACCTTCTAATAACGGAGGACACCAAGAATGGAGCCATTAGCCAGCTGCATTTTTACACAAATGTTCCACCAATTCTACTCTCTTAAGCCTCATACTGCACCCTCCCTTCTAGACCTATACACGGTGAGTTCCTGAGAGTTTCTGGAATTCCATGGTACAAATCAGCATGACTCTGGTTCTGAGTTAGCCTCATAAATTCTCTCTCTCTGTATCTCTCCTTCATTCTTTCCCTCCCACCCCCCCATCCATCAATCATGTCAGCAATTTGTTGTTAGGTTATTTGGTAAGGAGGCATGAACTCACTCTCCTTTTACTTGCATGAGTATTAAACCACTTGAAAAATAAGACTGAGAAAGGCGTATGGAAAAGAAAATCTACATTGTGAAATGTTAATGTTGATATTAAATAGTGTTTCTTTTACCTACAAGAAGATAGACTTCCTATGACAGAATCCTGGAATGAGAAGACTTACCCTTCCAGCAGTCCTAGACAGAAGCAGGTCTCCATCCCTGAGACAGAGCTACTCACAGAGATCCAAACCACAACATGTATCACCTGCTCTGCCGGCTCCTTAGAAAGAAAGGAATCTACTGGCCACACAGACCCACTTTCTCCGTCCAGTCATACCAATCAGATAAGGATATTCCACCTGCCCTTGCACAGAGTGAATTAATAAATAGTAAGAGGCCAAGAGAATTATGTTAAATGATCTTTTACGTGGGAGTAATGATCAAGAGTAAGGTAGAAGCATCACCACTTTCAATATTCCCCAGGTTGTGATCTTTTAACTTTTTGGCTTAACTATCAAAACTGTGGTTAGTTGGGAATATACCACCTCCTTCTTTGGAAGAGATTAGCTGTCCATCAAAATAATGCTTCACGATGCATTTAACATCTGCTTATTTGGCTATCTCTTTGGATATGCATCAGAAGAGTGCATTAATTAAATCATCTCTAAGGCCACTCTGTACTCAAGGCTGAAAAGCCACTCTTCATTTTATATCCCTTCTCAAATTATGTTACTTTCTCAAAGGTCCTCAATGAGACCAAATGACATCATAAGTGTATTTCAATAATTTACATAATATATTACATAAAATCACCATAGTAATAATATTCCAACACAGAGATGCATCAGATATATAGATATATATAGATACAAATATAATCTAGAATATCTGTATCTCCTGTCATCATCAAATACCCTGGAAGAAAACAGATCCAACTATTAAATTAACTTGCAAGTGAAAGCCCAAGGATTAAAATATTTGCAGATCAAAAATTAAGTTTTACTGTACTTATGTATTAATATTGCAAAGAAATAAAAGTCCATTTCAATTTCTTATTTCCGCTGAATTTCAAAGCTCAGTTTTATTTGTATCAGAGATCAAAAGTAGTAGGGAAAAGTACTTGAGTTTGGATCAGACCACCTAGGTTAGAATCCTGTGGAAATTACTTGATTATCGGGTGACTATATCTCTCAGATATCTCATCCAAAACATGGAAATGATAATCATATTCATCTCATGAACTTAATGTGAGTTTTACATAAGGTAACATCTTTCCTTAAAAGAGTGCCTTATGTGTGTGCCCAGTCACTTGAGTCCTGTCAGACTCTTTGTGACCCCATGGACTGCAACCAGCCAGGCTCCTCTGTCCATAGGATTTCCCCAGCAAGAATACTGGCATGGGCTGTCATTTCCTCCTCTAGGGGATCTTCCTGACTCGGGCATTGAACCCATGTCTCTTGTGACTCCTGCATTGCAGGCAGATTCTTTACTGCTAAGCCACTGTAATAAACTCTTAATGTAGTTTTAATATAATTTCTTTAGCAGCTTCAACCAGGACTGTCTTCCACAGGAACTAGGAGGACTCCTCTGCATCCTTGGAAGTTAAACTGATCAATACCAAGTCTCTGAGGTTGCTTATTTTAGAATCTGTATCATTAACAGGACAGCTAAGAATATGATGACACCAATTCCACACTCACCAAAATAATACAAAATCCTAGAGCAGTTATCCCAGACAAAATTATATTCCCAGAAGTCAGTGTTCAGTTTCCAAAGATCAAAGCATACTCTCAGTGGCAACTGTTGAGAGCACATTAATAGAGAATATGTTTCTTTAGTCTTAGAATCATTCAAGTAGTTCGGAATCCATTTAGACATGATTTTAAAATGCCCATTAAGATGCCACTTTGGGTGCCTACATTTCCTGTAAATGGTGGGGTGTGGAGGGAATCTATACATACAATCACTTCTTTTATAGAGTGGCATTTATGTAATAGCAGCTCTGCTTATCACATGTTTTGAATTTGGTGCCTTTCTGTAGTTTCCAGTATCTTCAAAATTTATTGGTTTCCTTTCCCATTTTGAATCCCCTGGGTCCACGTGTCTAGGACAAAATTGAATGAAAGAGAGAGACACAGAGATACTATCTGTAGCCTGCTACCCTTCCAAATGCACTCAATAATTTCACCTTTCCAAGGGAAAAATGATGAGGAGTGAAGAGAGATCCTGCCACAGTGCACCTGCTGCTTATATGTGCTTAGCCACTCACTTGTGTCAGACTCTTTGTGACCCTTTAGAATGGTAGCCCACCCGCCCAGCTACTCAGTCTGTGAGATTTCTCAGGCAAGAATCCTGGAGTGGGTTGCCATTTCCTCCTCCAGGGGATCTTCCTGACCCAGGGATCAAACCCACATCAGCTGTGTCTCCTGCACTGCAGGCAGATTCCTTACCCACTGAGCCACCTGAGTCAGTTACCCCAAGAATGGAGATAAAGGCCACAAAATTTATTTCACAGAGTTTAACATTCAGTCTTGTGGGTAACATTTTATTTTCACATTGTTTTCTCTTTGTCTAATTTATGTTCTTATATTTATTCATTTTCTCCTTTCTACTTTCATTAGGTTAACTGTTAATTCTGTTTTCTTTCTCTAACTTATTGAACTGGATATTTAACTCATTAATGTTACCATTTCTTTTATTCTAGACTTCTTTTTAAACATTGTTTAAGTTGCATCCTACAAATTTGGGTAAGTAACATTTTGATTATAACTTAGTTAAAAATTATCAAGTCACCATTTTAATGTATCTTCTTTGATCATGGATTACTTAGAAGACTTATTTCTACTTTTCTATTCTATAGAAAGCTTCAATTCATCTTTTACTTTTGTTGTCTAACAATTGTGTTTAATTAATAAAACGGGTTCTGTGTAATTCTCATTCTTTAATGCTTACTGAGACTTTGTAAAACCCAGTGTTGTAACTGTCCTTTATTTGTTTATAAAGACTACGTATTAGCTAATTGTTGGGTGCAGTGTTCTCATGTTGTATGCTCTCTACTCCCATAGTTGGGACAACCTCTAACACTCCTTTCCCCTTATCTCTACTTTCTGCTTTTGAGCCCAGGGAGACTGGGTTTATATCCCAGTTTAATTCCCTAGTGAATTGTTACTTTTCTTATTATATAGCCATCCTCTTTATAACTCTTTGATTTTTGTTGTTTATTTTACATTATAAATTTTTACTTTTTGAGGCCCAGTTCACATATAGCAAAGTTTACCCTTTATATGGTATTTAAGTCCTGTGTTTTAACAAGGACATAGTAATGTAACCACCACTTAATCAAAATGTATAAAAGTTTCACTGCTCCTCCAATCCCCTTATTTTTCTTTGTAGGCAACCTGATCTCTCACCCTTAGTCCTTAGCAACTACCACTATTTTATCTGTCACTATACTTTGCCTTTCTAAGAATGTCACATAAAGGTAAACATACAGAATTTTCACTTAGATTAATGAACTTGAGGTTCATCTATGCTGTTGCTTGTATCAGTAGCTTGTGCCTTTTTGTTTCTGAGTAATATTTGATTATATGCATTTATCATAATTAGGCATTTACCTATTGATTCACTGCAATCCCTACCAATAGTATTTTTCACAGAACTAGAACAAAACATTTCACTATTTGTATGAAAACACAAAAAAACCCAAACAGTCAAAGCAATCTTGACAAAGGAAAATGGAGCTGGAGGAATCAACGTTTCTGATTTCAGACTATACTTCAAAGCTACAATCATCAAGACAGTATGGTACTGGCATACACACAAAAAAGAAATATAGACCAATGGAATAAAATGGAAAGCCCACAGATAAGCCCACACGCCAAAGGGCACCTTATTTTCGACAAAGGAGGAAAGACTACACAATGGGGAAAAGATAGCCTCTTCAATAAGTGGTTCTGGGAAAACTAGACAACTACATGTATAAGAATGAAACTAGACTACTTGCTAACACCATGCACAAAAATAAATTAAAATGGATTAAAGACTTAAATTTAAGGCTATAAAATAAAAGCTCTTAGAGGAAAACAGGAAGTACACTCTTTGACTTAAATGACAGCAAGATCCTCTTTGATCCACCTCCTAGAGTAATGGAAATAAAAACAAAAATAAACAAATGGGACCTAATTAAGCTTAAAAACTTTTGCCCAGCAAAGGAAACAATAAGACTAAAAAACAAGCCTTAGAATGGAAGAAAATAATTGCAAACAAACAACTGACAAAGGATTAATCTTCAAAGTGTATAAGTAGCTCAAACATCTCAAAAACATGAAAGCAAACAGCCCAATCAAAAGAATGTGCAGAAGACCTAAACAGACATTTCACCAAAGAAGACATTCAGATGGCTAATAAACACAAGAAAAGATGCTTAACATCACTGATTATTAGAGAAATGCAAATCAAACACTAATGAGGTAACACCTCACACTAGTCAGAATGGCAATCATTAAAAAATCTACAAACAATAAATGTTGAAGAGGATGTGGAGAACAGGGAACCTTCCTGGGCTGTTGTTGGGAATGTAAATTGATATAGCCACTACCGAGAACAGGAAAGAGATTCCTTTAAAAAACTAGGAATAAAACTACCATATGACTCAACAAACTTAACTATTGTGCATATAGCCTGAGAAAACCATAACTGAAAGAGACACATGTATCCCAATGTTCATAGCAGTGTGCATGCCTGCTAAGTCACTTTAGACCCTTTGTGACCCTGTAGCCTATAGTCTGCCAGGCTCCTCTGTCCAATGGGATGCTCCAGGCAAAAACTCTGGAGTGAGTCACCATGCCCTCCTCCAGGACATCTTTTCAACCTAGGAATCAAACCCAAGTCTCCTGTGTCTCCCGCATTGGCAGGTGGGTTCTTTACAACTAGCACTACCTGGGAAGCTCCATTCATAGAAGCACTATTTGCAATAACTAGGACATGGAAGCAACCTAGATGTCTATTGACAGATGAATGGATAATGAAGATGTGGTATCCACATCTTTATCCATTCACCTGTCAATAGACATCTATATATACATACACACACACACACACACACACACACACAATGGAATATTACTCAGCCATCAGAACAAATCTGAGTCAGATATAGTGAGGTGGATGAACCTAGAGCCTGTTATACAGAGTGAAGTAAGTCAGAAAGAGAAAAACAAATACAGTATATTAACACATACATATGGAATCTAGAAATGGTATTGATGAACCTATTTGGAGGGTAGGAATGGAGACGCAGATATAGAGGACAAACATGTGGACACAGTGGCATAGTGAGAGAATGGGACAAATGGAGAAAGCAGCATAGACACATATACCCTACCGTGTGTAAAACAGATAGCTGGTGAGAAGCTGCTACATAACACAGGGAGCTTGGCCTGGAACTCTGTGATGACTAGAGGAGTGGGAAGAGGGGAGGGGACAGAGGCTCAAGAGCTGACATATGTATCATTATGAGGGAGGTGATATATGTATCATTACGGCAGATTTTTGTTGTTGTACAATAGAAATCAACACAACATTGTAAAGCAATTTTCCTCCAATTAAAAAATAAAGGAAGAAAGAACGAAGAAAAGGAGAAACTATAATTTTATATAGCCAATGTTTTCAAAATTTAAAGAAAGTTTATGTTGTTTTCTTCTCTATTTCTTCTTATTGCATAGATATTTCCTCCAGGTTCATTTTCTTACATTTTACACACAGGTGCTTCATATACCAGAGCTGGTAATCCTAATATGTGAGAGTCTATAAATGTTGTTCTACTGAATTTTGCTCGTTTCCTTGTGTGTTAAGTCACCTTTCATTGTGCTTTCATATCTGGTGGTTTTTATCCACACGGGAATCCTACGAGGCTCTGACTTTGCCTCTGCGAGGCACTAAGGGAAAAGACTGTTTAATGATTTGTGGCCAATTTAGCTCCCCCTAAGTTTCAAGTAAGAGTTTACATTCAGCTACTGCACATTACAGCTAATTCATGAGACTTACCTAGGCCTTAGAATTGGTGTTCTTAGAACACAGTGTTCTGGGCAACCAGTACAACAAATATGGCATACAAATAGAAACCTATTTTATACCTCTGTGCATCTTTAAGCTATAAAAGATGATTCTCAATATCTTGAAAGAGCTATTACCCCTGCCAGAGTTTATAGTTCACTTCCTAGGAGCAGCTTAACACTTTACACAACCTGTCTAATCATATTTTACACAGGAGTTACCTAGCACAATTGAATACATAACAGAAGAAGATATTTAAGAGATTGCACAATGCAGTTACAGAAAGAAAAAAAAGAAAAGAAATGACCCATCCAAACTCATATATCCATCTGGTAGTAGAACATAGACAAAGACTCAAGTTGGTTTTAGGTGAAATGTGTTAAGTGTTTCAACAGATATGAAGATCCTATGAGCTCATCTCTTAGATCTGGACATCTGTAGCCAAAGGAATCAATTCTCACTTAGTTTTCTGCCTTCTTCCCTTTTCCACATCTATTATCTTACTCCGGACTCCTCATTAATATGGATGTTTAGGATCTAATTATATTTGTTACAGTGTTAAACTAGATAAATTTGTTTCAAATATTCTTTGCTGGTTTTGAATTTTAAAGATTATAAATCTAAATCTCGTTACAGTGCAATAATATGTTTATTTATATGTACTAGAGTACCACACTAATCTTGAATACATTAATTTGTAACATCATTTGAGATGAGTTGAGCTAGAGTTCACTTGTGTTCTACTTGTGAAAAATGCATTTTGGAGCAATTGGATGGCATTTGCAAACTTTAAGAACTGTAGTTAAGCCACTATAAAAGATGAAATTATTTTTAATTAACATAGAGAATCTATTTTTGATAGTTTGCATACTAATTATGAATCTTATCTTTCCAATAAAGGAAGTCATGGATATTCAGTAAGGCAAAGCTTTGTTAAACTGGTTCAGTCTGTGTGGCAGATGAATTTTTTTAATTAAAAGTATCAAAAATTAAGGCATTACAAATTCCAAACCTGCTCCAATTTTTCATTTAACTGGAAAGAATTAGAAGGGTGCGCTAAGATTTTGAAAAGTTATATTGAGAATTCATTCATAGTCTTGGAGAAGGGAAAGGCTACCCACTCCAGTATTCTGGCCTGGAGAATTCCATGGACTGTACAGTCTATGGGGTCACAAAGAGTCAGACATGATATATATATTCATAGTCTTACAAATTAAAAGAACAAAAACAGTGATAGAAACAGTTTGTGCATGTCTTTAAAGAAGCTAGCTTGGAAAAAGAACAAATTGAATTAAACCAAGTCTAACCCTGTGAAATGGAGAAGAATGAACCTTGAGAGTTATCCAATTGCTAATTATCTCCTCTCTCCCTCTTTTATATGGAAACAATTACCACTGTTGGTTCTTTAAAACTCCTCTCATGAGCCACTTTTTGTAGGCAAACTCCTGACTCAAGGTCTCAACTGACACAATTAGTCTGTTTTTCCAAAATACCAGCACAATCTCTATCATAGCACTTCTCACATGACAATTCAATAGTTGGTTCACATATCCAGACATCACATACCTAATCCTCCCAAATTATGGTCATTCAGTCTTAATTTGCTGTCTTTGTTCTCCATATTCTTATTCAAACACACAATGCAGCACAGAGCGGGCACTTTACACATATGTGGGGCATATAAGTAGCCAGAATTTAAAATTCAGTTCCTTAGACATAGACTGCAATTCTAGAAATATTCTACATATTGAACAAATTGTATCAGAACAAATATTCATATACCTTATTTTATAGGGAGTCTTTTCAGAGGAACAAAAAAGCGTATTCTAAATAGTTACTTTTAAAATTTATATGTATTTTGTTTCAATACCTTTGATGCGTTCCATAAACATGGCTAAAACCTTTACAAATTTCATACAATTAAGTAACTCTGACTCATTGAGTTAGAGAATGGAGATTACACAGGTATAAGAAGTGAGAGAAGAAAGTCAATGAAGAAGAGGGAAGAAAAGAAAGCAGAGATATAAAGCATTCTTTAAGCAACTGAGGAGGAGTCAGTATCAATGCAAGTTGAATGTTATATGGATCCTGAATTCCAGGAGTTAAAGTCCTTATGTGAGAACAAAAGATGAAAAGTAACTAACATGTTACTAAGGCCAAGGCAGGGAAGAAAGCTACCGGAAATTCACTTCTGTACCCACTGTGCTCCCAGCTGATAGATGACGACTAATAGGAGGGTTATAGCTGTTATTCCTGGTTGGCCACTTAACAGGCAATCAGCATAAGGAAAGTCATTTAAGCATGCTCACTTTCTGAAGTAGTGCTACCATGCAGAATACAGAATTATAAAGACTTAATATTGAAAAGAAAAGTATACATTGAAAAGGCCCAGTATAAGGTAGGAACTCAATTTAAGTTTTTAGATAGTGTGGTGGTATTCTTTCTCTTTTATTTTGGATAATAATAGACTTCTCCATATTATCAGAAACACTCAAACACTTTAAGAATTAGAATATTCTTTTATGTTCTCACAGAATTAAAGTTCCTTTTGTGTGCCCTACATATATCACCAATTCCATGAAACACCAGGACTAAGTGTTAGGGCTGCCTTTGGGTCAGAAAAGCTGGAAAGGAATAATTGCTTCTCAAGTTCCAGTTCACCCCCAAGTATCTGCGCTACTTTGCTTAATGGTGGAGGAAGTAAGTGATTATGTTTCCTCTCTGTTCTATGTTGAAATATCATAATTAATACATCTGTGATATTTGGGACTCCTGCTGTCCTGAACACAATTATTGAAATCCAAATTCAGATGGCTCTTCGATTCTAAATATACAGTTGCTCTTCCCGTTGCTTCCATTACTAAGGAGATAGATAATAGAACAGAGGGAGGGAAGCACCGTAATCTAAATTAAACAGAAGTGAACTACGCAAAACATCTTCAGTAGGGATTGCCCTCCCACCTGATATGATATTGAATAATGCCAAAAGCATATGGTTAAGGGAGAAAGGAATTTGAGATTCAGCTGACTATCCAACTGTAGGCTGAGACTTCTTTTCTCTTTATTTTTCACGCGATAGGGGAGTACAGTTGATTAACAACGTTGTATTAGTTTCAGTATACAGCAAAGTGATTCAGTTACACATACACATGTACCTATTCTTTTTCAAACTCTTAGGCTGAGATTTCTCACGTCCACTTACATACAGGTAAGCATGTGCTCATACCTACAGAGACACCCTAACAAACACACATGTGGATGATCTTACTAATACATTCAAAGACATGAGTAGAGTAGGTAAAATTGTGAGCAAGTGAGTAGGAGGCTGGACAGGGAAGCAAGAGGGTGGGTAGGTGACGGATGGGGATCAAGGAAAATGATAGATAGTGCAAGGAAATGTGAATGGGCTCCACAGAGACCAAAGCTTGCTAGTGTGCAACATGTTTTAACTTAGAACATGAACACAATCAGTTGTAAGAGCCAGAGGGATCACACCACTTTTCATGAGTGAAAATTCTAAATTTATCTGTGCTATTTGGAGTCATCATATACAGCCATGTTGGTCTTCCCCAGGTGCTGTCTGTCTGATACCAACTGAAACATTTAATTTAAAAAGACTACATCTGGTGATTATTTATTTTCCCCATAAAATAAATAAATCCTTTTTTTGTACCAAAGACTATTCTTCTGTACCTAGTAGCAAATGCATCAAGCTTTTAAATGGCAGTATCTTGAAAGCATTCATCACATTCATTATCCAAGTGCTTCCTTTGCCTCTTGTTGCCCGTTAGGCTGGAGCACCACTTGACACGCCACTTGACATCTCTGTATATCATGTCACGGGGATATAAATGTCCCATTTGAAACAAATCAGGAGTCATCATCTGCCAATTAAAAAGTTCACTAGAACTCCATCTATGATATTCTACCATCTCACCATTGGGAAGGATGTACAGTGAATATTTTGTAATTTATAGCATCAAGAGATTAATTTTATAGAGAACAGAACATCATTCTGACAGCTGACTTGTTGCTGGGACAGTGTGGACTCCCTCTAAATCAGCAGGCTCCGGAGATCTTCTTAAGATAAATACAGTGGCATGACAGCCCCAGGAGCTCTGCCAAGTAGTCTGGCCCCATGAGAAGTGACCCTGCCAATGTGGAGAATTTCTCAACCAGCCTGTGCTATTAAACAGAGGTGGAAGAGCTGGCACCGCCGGATGAATTGTTTTCATCTTTGGGGCTGGCCTTACGCATCCCCAGGGCTCTGGTTCTATGAGTTAGCAAAAAGGAAGGCCTGGGGAGATCGTATTTTCTAATTGCCTCCTATTCTCCTGGAGCCTGAGATGACTATACCAGTGATGGCTTCCTTAATACCCTTGATTTTTCCAGACACTGGCATCAACAGAATTCCTAGAATAAGTAACATTTAATAAGTGCAAACTATTTGCTGAGTAACGTGCTAGTCACTTCACCCACAGCATGTCATAGAGCACTAAAGGTCATTCTAACAAATTGCCATTCTTGGATTCATTCTACATGTGAATCCTCGACTTTCTGAGGCTCAGAAAGGCTAAATAACAAAGTCCATCTTGACAGTTAAGTGCAGGACCAGGATTCAAATCCTGTCAAATGACCATCAAATCACGGAAACTTATCACACCAGGCCTTAACACAGGAGTTCATGCGGAATGCGGTCTGTGTGTGCCTGCACAGCTGCCCGCTGCAGTACATTCCAGACTGGGAACCATCTCAAGGGCAAGTCTGGAAGGAGGCCGTTTCAGAGTAAACACAGGGCATCTATTTCCCTGGCAGATGGCTGTCTTCGTGAATCTTCCTTCCAAGGGTGTAACTGTGTTGGGAGGGATGTAGATTTTCATCAGGCAGGAAAAGTCATGGCATAATCTGAGGAGGTGTCTGTTTTCTGGCAAATCTTGCTTCTCACCAAGTGTAGTCTCAGAGGCTGGAGATGAAGGTGAGAAGAATGTTCTCTCATTTCTTTCCTCAGGAGGATTGAGGGCCAACTTCCTGACTTGGAGGCAAGACAGTTTTTCTCTACAACCACACTCCAGCCGCTGCAATCCCAGTGTGCCTGCTTAACACATACTTCTTCAGAGTTGTATCATTTAAGAAGAGAGCAAGTATGAAATTTCGGGAGTCAGAGTGGCACTTTTAGAAGTAACACTGTTCCAAGGTTCCAATATTTTTAAAATAGGGTGTCAGGAAGAAACTGAGAAGGAGGGGATTAGCTGCTACTTTTAACTGTGTTTTCAGTAATGGTGATGCTGAAAACCTTCAGTTCTGTTGACTTCACCCCCTTGGTGTGTGGAAATTTTGCTTAATTAAGTCCTTGTCTCAGAATTAGATGTGAAGCAGTCTGGGCTCCCACCTACCCTGAGCACCATGGCCCATGGCCTGCCTCTACAAATAAGGATAATATCGGTGACAAGAGACACAAGCTTTTCCTCTGCATAAGGACGGATGTTAGGCATGCCACACATTTCTTCAAATGAAACCTCCCTGTAATCAATAATAACACAGAGGAAAGGTAGTTAGGTAGGTTTAGGAGGGCTCTCAGGGCATATTTCCAGTATAAAATCATCCGGCTCTTAAGGAATCCTTGACTTCTCTGATAATATAACAAGAAAACCACAGATAAAAATACACAGAAGGAAAAAACAAATTGCAAAAATGATAAAAAATAAATAAAAATACCAAGAAAGAGAACATTTTTTTCTTCTTGACATTTCAATTCTTAGACTACAGAATATATATTAAAGATACTAGAAAGTATCTGGGAAATAATGCATTTTAATCACCACAGGAAGAGGATGGGACTTCTTTCCTTCCTTCCAATTTAATGTAAAAGCTCTGAGGGAAAGGATTGTGTTAGCTTCTCTTCATATCTTTAGCTAGCAAGTTTCTCATACATGATAGGCATTAAAAATACTTATTGAATTTATTGCATTAAATTGCCTTAAGTCACACAGAACAAGACAAGAGGAGGCTGGATGGAGCCTGGATTTTTTGATAACTAGCACTGTGATTTTCTCATCACACTACATGTGCTGTGCTTAGTCACTCAGTTGTGTCCAACTCTGCGACCCCACGGACTATAGCCCACCAGGCTCCTCTGTCCATGGCGATTCTCCAGGCAATATACTGGTGTAAGTTGCCAGGCCCTCCTCCAGGGATCGAACCCAGGTCTCCCGCACTGCAGGCAGATTCTTTACCATCTGAGCCACCAGGGAATCCCAAGAATACTATATAGTCACAACTAAAA
Organism: Cervus elaphus; assembly: GCF_910594005.1. NCBI lineage: Eukaryota > Metazoa > Chordata > Mammalia > Artiodactyla > Cervidae > Cervus > Cervus elaphus. The sequence goes on along the minus strand of NC_057832.1, from coordinate 106,342,584 downwards.
GAAAATAGTATACTTATATGTTGAATACTATGCAGATTTGAGAATCTCCAAAGATATGTTTTGATGATGGTAATTTGATTTCTGCTTCCTGAACTTTAGCACATCATGAAGCAATCACTCATATTTTATAAACTGCCACCTATATTATACAATGATACAATTTATATATACAATTATATATAAATTATACAATTTATCTAATGATAAAATGTGTACGAATCTTTAAAGCACCAAATCCTTATAGATACTAACATTATTGATGAACTTTCTGCTCATGGGATTTTAGGTATCACCATAGTTAGATGGGATGAGTCAAATTCCTTTGACCAATGAAGCTTCTTGTATAACCTCATAGCCAAAACCTGAACACTTAGTCTTTTCAGTTTACCACAGGACCTTAAACACCATAGACTTACTAAAGTTACATGGAGAAACCAAAAGTAGAATTTCACAAAGATCAAAGGAAGGAAAGTTTTACAGAGAAGGAAAGGCAATAGCCTTTATTAGCAAGAAAAATGGGTGCTGGTAACTGAGACGGGGCAAAGAAATGATAGGGACGGTGTTAGGCGACCTGGTAGAAGCTATGGAGAAGGGTCAGGGCTTGAATAATAAAATACATTAGACTTAGTCTTAGGAATCATTCCATTAAACACCTTTAAATTACCTGTGAAGATATTGAGAACAGAGACAAAGAGAAAGAGCAGAGAGACAGTCACTGATAGAAAAAGGGCTGGAATTACACTTGTTTTCGCACAGGTTTGCTAAGCAGTTACCTGAAAGGCAGTGGCAACTCAAGGGCCAGGATATGCAACAAACTGTTAGAGGTTTGGGGGCTTGGAAGAGAAGGACAAAGTTGTGACAAAGTGAGTGGTTGACTCTAGAGGAGGAAAATCCTATTGTTTGGTAAGAGAGGTCAGCAGGAAGGAATAAACACAATGGAGGCAGCTTAAGACTGAAGATTTTTAAAATTGTTTTCTAAACAGCCTCTAATTTTTCAGACTTACCTGAAGCCAAAAGCTCTTTTGAGATGACCACACAGTATAGTTCAGTGAGTGTGGCACCAGGGCCGCGCTTTACGGGCAATCATCCAGTTTTCTAGGGGATGAGATGACAGAACTGAAAGCAAAGTATTTTCTGTCTGTGAACAAATTGGATTACTGTCTGGCAAATCAGTGACTGAGGCCCGTCTTCCAGAAGCTCTCAGATTTTCTACTGAAAACAGAAATAACACTGGTGCTTGATGCCTCTAGTTTGTAATTACAGAGTCACTCAACGGCTACATGTTCATGTGGTATTTTCAAGGGGTCTTTGCACTCTCATGCATGCCCATGTTTGACAGTAATAGGTAAATTATAAACAGCTTTTAACTTGCTATTTAATGTTACAAATATGGCCTTAACATAGGGCAGCATAACTAGACCCTGCTTTAGAGCTTTCAAACACAAACAGATAGAACTTCCCTGATAGTACAGTAGATAAGAATCCATTTGCCAATGCAGGGAACATGGGTTCAATTCCTGGTGAGGGAAGATTCCACATGCCACAGAGCAACTAAAGTCCATGAGCCACAACTACTGAGCCCATGTGCCTAGAGCCCATGCTCCATAGCAAGAAGCCAATGCAATGAGAGGCCTTTGCACTGTAACGAAGAGTAGCCTTTACTCGCCGCAAGTAGAGAAGGCCCACACTCAGTGACAATGGCCCAGTGCAACTAAAAATAAATAATGAAAGTAACCAAAGTTGGATTTTATTCTACCACTTCCCCCCCTTATCTATAACATGAGGATAATAACATTATTTACTTCATAGTGTTACTGGAGAAACTAAACAGTATAATATATATATAAAGCACTAGCTCAGTATGGGCTTATAATAAACAATCATATTATTATTGTTGTTGTTGTTATCAGTTTTTATTTGAACACATATTTGTGGGCTTTTTTACACAATCTAAGAAAACAATAGAGAAATGAGACAAAATAACAAGTACCCACTGTGGGCCATATGAATTATTGCGCATGATTTCATTCTAATCATCTCAACAGTGTATCAGGTAAGTTCTGTTGTTCCTATTTGGATGTGAGGTCCAGAATGCTATATTTAACTTGCCATAAATGCATTCAGCTTGTAAGTGGCATATACAGGATTGGAAACCAAATCTGTATCCATTTTAAATAAATTACATGAGTAATTCTTCTTGTTTGGAAATTAGTCATTTGGAGTGAAAGTAGAAGAAGGTTCCTATGTGTCCAAGTTGATTTAACAAGTATTCATTAAACCTTCACTTTAGTTGCTGAAAACTATAAAAAATACCTTAAACGATAGCTTGATCTCTGGTCTCTATTTCCTTAAGAGTCTGGGGAATGAATATCATCCTCAAACTGCCACAGAGAGATCCTCTCCTTCCTGGTGAGGAGGGAGGTACTTACACAAAACCAAGCAAATGAAAACTGTCACCTGCACCGCCAAAGCAGCCTGTCCGCCAGCCAGAGGCAGACACTGACTGCACAGCTGACATCTGTATCTCATATTAATCAGTGTCCCAACTTGGCCAGAGACATAAAGCAGCAGCAAATAATCTCAGCTTCTCTGTGGTCCTTCCATCTGTCTATCAGAAATACGTCAGCATGAGTATTGATAAACTGATATGGGGGGAAAAGGCCATCAGCAGAAGAGCCAAAAACAATACCTGATACATGTTAGATGTGCTGAACATTTTTGTTCAAGGCAGTATTTTTATAATTTCATGCATGTTTGTCCTTAAAAATCATGTGTGCTCTTTGTTAACTATTGCCTCTTAACTATTGCCTCCCATTCCTTCCAGGGCTCCCAGGTGGCTCAGTAGTAAAAAAAATCCGCCTGCCAGTGCAGGAGACCCAGCTTTGATCCCTGGGTTAGTAAGATTCCCTGGAGAAGGAAATGGCAACCCACTCCAGTACTCTTGCCTGAGAAATCCCATGCACAGACCTGGCTACAGTCCATGGGGTCACAAAGAGTTGGACTTAGCAACTAAACAACAAAACAATCCTTCAACTCAAATGAGCAATTTCATCATGCTCTCTTGGGGCTCCTCAACTATGTACACAACATCTTTGGTTAACAACAAACGACAATCAAGTAGAAAGTGATTTTTGCTTTGCTCAAAAATGAACCGTTTATTAGAGTTCTCCCTCAGTTCATTTTTGACACTCCTGATTCCTGTACAGAGCTTCCCTCTTGAGCATTTCTTTATATCGTCCCCTAAAACAGCCCTGAAGATCCCCTTTACCTATTTTTGTTAATATGAAGATTCTGTTAATTTCTAGGCATCCACGTACTTTTCTCCTCCTCCCTGGACTCTACGTTATCTGCTATAACTTTTAGAGGTCTCCAGGCATATGTGATAGGACCTGTTAAGGTGTCACATATACAAATACGTGGTTGTGTGTGTATGTGTGTACAGAGAGGAAAAGAGGCAGACAGAGGGATAGACAGCCAGAAACGGAGTCAGAGAGAGAAACAGAGAGACTGGTGTCATCACTAGGAACATGGCCAAATAGTTGCACTGTCACTGTAGAAAGTGAAGTGTCTTCTTGGAAGCTAGGATGCAACAATGAGGAAAGATTGAGGCAGTATCCTCATTTATTCACTAGCCATGGACTGAGACTTTTAAAGTTTGTGAATGTCCAATTAAGTGGGGTTTGTGCATCACACCTTCTAATATACTGTACCTTAATTAGCCCTGATAAAATAGAAATAGTCCTAAGAAAGTTCCTTTAAGAAAACTGTTGTTTGACCATAAGAGAATACTGCTAGAATAAGTCAACAAGGAAAATTTGGAAATGACACTTTTACTTCAGTGTATCTGTGAATATCTCTGTCAGGAACTGTAGAGACAACAATACTTACTACTGGCAGTGTGCTTGCTACCTGGCAAATATTAGAAAACTAAGCATACAATCCACCTCTTTAATGTAGACATATTAAATATAGTTACCCAGATAACTTATTTTTATTTTATTTTATTTTCTAAATAACTAATTGGAAAAAAAAAAAAAAAACTTGTTCTACGGATAGAACTTTTAAAATTGGATATTCTATGTGATTTTGTTGCTGAACTTAAGCTAAGTGAATAAAGCTTATTTACATACTTTAATAATTTACAAGTAAAGCACAAAACAAACTTGTAAATATGCTTTTCTAGTCAATGTAAAAATCTTCAATATTGGATTTATTTGTTAAACATATGAAAGTGCAATTTCTTCCTTTAAATTTACAGGAAAAATTTCTTGACCTCAGTGATTCTTGCAGTCATGAAAGAATTTTCATTCTTTCATGTGTGATGCACAAATATATGAACAGAGGTATTCTTAAAGTAACACCAAATCTGTGGCTGGAATGTGTGGAGGTGGAGACACAAAACAAAAATTTAATATTTATAAGTTGGCACTTTAAGACAGAATCAGGGAGACAATGGGGAAGTGCTTTCAGATACCAAAATACTCTAGTGAACAGCCTTTAAAACACACTCATGTGTTCATTAAGATAATTGAAAGGGGACAGCACCAATGAATTGAGGTATGCAAGGGGTAAGGAACGATTAGACTGGAAGCCGGAGACGAAAACAGGGCTAACAGAATGATTCACTGTCATGTTCTAAAGAGTGTGGCCTCTTGGGGTGATAGGAAACTGCCTAGTAAGCAAAGCATCACAGTCAGATGTCAGATGTATGACAATGAAAGACTACCCCGGCAGGAAAATGGTATACTGCAAAGGAGGAGTTAGTAGTTTGGAAGCAGTCAGCCGAGTAAGAAGATACTTAAAGTATTACAAGGTGGTAGATACTGAGCTAGGTCCTAAAAAGAATAAAAGCAAGGAGGAAAGATATGAAGGGGAAAATGTAAAGATTTATGGAATATAAATAAAATAATTGGTGATTTGGCTGAGGTGGGAGAAAGGTGTAGGGCTAGTGAAGTTATATAGAAGAATTAGAATCACCTAGTATAGACACCAGCACTTGGGATTTAGGAGTCAAGCATTTGGTTTTTGTTATATTACACGAACAAGCTCTCAGAGATCACAGGTCATCCAATGTCTTCTCTCAGAATTATCTTCACCAATATCTAAATAGTGATGTTAACATCTACTATCCTATTTCTAATTCCTCATGCTATGATGATCATTAATGATACAAAAACAATGGTGCTAGGCAAGACAAAGTATAGAAAAAGCTTGCTTATACAGAAAACTAAACAAATATGTCCAAATTGTAGAACTGTTCTAAAATTTTCAAATGATCATGCTCATTTAAAAGCACCCGATGAAAAATACTGAAGAAAAATTTGCTATAATTACGAAGCTCTTGGTGATGGTGACACAAGCCAGGCTGCAAATGACCAGTTGCTGATATTGCAACAGTCCATCTGTGCACATGAGCAAGGCAAACCACTGTGACTGAGGATAGAAAACTACTCTGTCAGAGTCTAGGTTGTGTTGGGAATACCATAACTTTATGGAATAAAGATTGCTTGGTATAGAGTAGGAAATGCTCAATGTGTACACGCTGATAGACGTAGTTAGACATAACGAGAACAAGCAGAAGACAGTAAGAAATGTCTTCAGAAGAGCTGCTGTATCATTTTAACCTTCAGGTTTTCCAGTAGTGCAAAAACCCACATGCCCAGTTGAAACTCAACTTGGGTTTCTGGCAAATAACTTCCTACCGAATTATACTTACAAACTTTTGGAATTTTAAAAAGGTAATGAATTGAAAAACCTGATTTTCAGTGTGAGAATTATTAGGAAAATGTGTGTGCCGTGTTCCAGTTCAGTTCAGTAGCTCAGTCATGTCCAACTCTTAGCAACCCCATGGACTGCAGCACACCAGTCTTCCCTGTTCATCACCAACTCCCGGAGCTTGCTCAAACTCATGTCCCTCAAGTGTGTGATGCCATCCAACCATCTCTTCCTCTGTCATCCCCTTCCCCTCCTGCCTTCAATCTTTCCCAGCATCAGGGTCATTTTCCATGAATCAGTTCTTCGCATCAGGTGGTCAAAGTACTGGAGCTTTAGCTTCAGTCCTTCCAATGAATATTCAGGACTGATTTCTTTTAGGATGGACTGATTGGATCTCCTTGCAGTCCAAGAGACTGTCAAGATTCTTCTCCAACACCACAGTTCAAAAGCACCAATTCTTCAGCACACAGCTTTCTTTATGGTCCTACTCTCACATCCATATATGACTACTGGAAAAACCAAAGTTCTGACTAGATGGACCTTTGTTGGCAAAGTAATGTCTATGCTTTTTAAGGTGTTGTCTAGTTTGGTCATAGCTTTTCTTCTAAGGAGCAAATGTCTTTTAATTTCATGGCTGCAGTCATCATCTGCAGTGATTTGGGAGCCCCAAAAAAATAAAGTCTGTCACTGTTTCCACTCTTTCCCCATCTATTTGCCATGAAGTGATGGGACCACATGCCATGATCTTAGTTTTCTGAATGTTGAGCTTTAGCTAACTTTTTCACTCTCCTCTTTCACTTTCATCAAGAGGCTCTTTAGTTCTTCACTTTTTCTGCCATAAGGGTGGTGTCATCTGCATATCTAGGTTATTGATATTTCTCCCTGCAATCTTGATACAGCTTGTGCTTCATCCAGCCCAGCATTTCTCATGATGTACTCTGCATAGAAGTTAAATAAGCAGGGTGACAATATACAGCCTTGACGTATTCCTTTCCTGATTTGGAATGAGTCTGTTGTTCCATGTCCAGTTCTAACTGATGTTTCTTGACCTGCATAAAATTTCTCAAGATGCAGGTCAAGTGGTCTGGAATTCCCATCTCTTGAAGAATTTTCAGAGTTTATTGTGATCCACACAGTCAAAGGCTTTGGTGTAGTCAATAAAGCAGAACTAGATGTTTTTTTGTTGGTGGCTTAAATGGTAAAGCGTCTGCCTGCAATGCGGGAGACCCAGGTTTGATACCTGCATCAGGAAGATCCCATAGAGAAGGAAATGGCAACCCAATCTAGGACTCTTGCCTGGAAAAGTCCATGGATGGAGGAGCCTGGTGGGCTACAGTCCATGGAGTCGAAAAGAGTGTGACACAACTGAACAACTTCAGTTCACTCTTGCTTTTTCAATGATCCAACGGATTTTGGCAATTTGATGTCAGGTTTATCTGCCTTTTTTAAAGCCAGCTTGAACATCTAGAAGTTCATGATTTGTGTACTTTTGAAGCCTGGCTTGGAGAATTTTGAGCATTACTTTACTAGCCTGTGAGATAAGTGCAATTGTGCGGTAGTTTGAGCACTCTTTGGCATTGCCTTTCTTTGGGATTGGAATGAAAACTGACCTTTTCCAGTCCTGTGGACACTGCTAAGTTTTCCAAATTTGCTGGCGTATTGACTGCAGCACTTTCACAGTATCATCTTTTAGGATTTGAAAGAGCTCAACTGGAATTACATCACCTCCACTAGCTTTGCTCATAGTGATGCTTCCTAAGGCCCACTTGACTTCACATTCCAGGATGTCTGGCTCTAGGTGAGTGATCACACCATCGTGATTAACTGGGTCATGAACATCTTTTTTGTATAGTTCTTCTGTGTATTCTTGCCACCTCTTCTTAATATCTTCTGCTTCTGTTAGGTCCCTACCATTTCTGTCCTTTATTGTGCCCATTTTTGCCAAGAGAATGCACTGGTCATGGCAAACACCATCTTCCAACAAAAGAGAAGACTCTACACATGGACATCACCAGATGGTCAATATCAAAATCAGATTGGTTATATTTTTTGCAGCCAAAGATGGAGAAGTGCTATAGAGTCAGCAAAAACAAGACCAGGAGCTGACTGTGACTCAGATCATGAACTCCTTATTGCCAAATTCAGAGTTAAATTGAAGAAAGTAGGGAAATCACTAGACCATTCAGGTATGACCTAAATCAAATCCCTTACGATTATACAGTGGAAGTGACAAATAGATTCAAGGGATTAGATCTGATAGACAGAGTGCCTGAAGAACTATGGACAGGGGTTCATGACATTGTATGGGAGGTAGTGATTAAGGCCATCCCCAAGAAAAAAAAAAATGCAAAAAGGAAAAATGGTTGTCTGAGGAGGCCTTACAAACAAGTAAGAAAAGAAGAGAAGCAAAAGGCAAAGGAGAAAAGGAAACATATATCCTTTTGAATGCAGAGTTCCAAAGGGTAGCAAGGAGAGATAAGAAAGCTTTCCTCAGTGACCAGTGCAAAGACATAGAGGAAAAGAATAGAATGGGAAAGACTAGAGATCTCTTCAGAAAAGTTACAGATACCAAAGGAACTTTTCATGCAAAGATGGGCACAATAAAGGGAAGACTCTTAGGGGAGGTGATAATTCAGTTAGATCTTAAAAGACGAGGAGAGCTTGTCAGTTAGAAAGAAAAGAGGAGATAGAAAACAGACAGATAGAAAACAACATGTAAAACCAGCTTGAGTTGGCCACACTGAAAGCTTTATTTGAGTATCTAGGGTGAGAAATGGTTCAGAAAAGCAAGGAAAAGCCAAATTATCACATGAGGACGGACACAACATGCAAAGCAGGAAAGAGACACTCCAGTTCAATTGGCACAGGTCTTGTGTGGTGAAGAAGAACTTGAGTTTGCTCCTCCTGGAAAAAAGGAATGATTGAATGTTTTAAGCTGAAACAAAGTAATCATAAAGGTCATTTTGATTCAATAAATAATATAGAGGAACAGATATTGGTGATATGGGGTCTCAGGAGAAGGCTATTAATATAATCAAAGAGAGAGGTATACCTTTGTGTACTTTATGACTCTGTATATTTATATTTGTGCTGTAAGGAAGAGATCATCTACCATTTTCACAAAAGAAAAGAGCAATGGAAAATTGAACTAAATCATTTGTGGTCAGTAAGCAATTAGAGGCCACTCTAAAATCTGCCCCTAAACCCTGCCATTTCTTTCGAACATCTCTGACTTCCTTTTTCTTCTTAGCAGAAAGCAAAAATCTAAGAGATAAATAATATTTATTGGACAATTATTCCTCAAAAAGCTGACAATTATTATTTTGAAATATTTATTCTACTTTCTCATGCATCTTATGCTTTCAATAATTTAAAAAATCAACAATTAACCTTATATTGCAGATTAAAAATATGCAAGTATATGTAACAATAAGATTAATTTTAATTTCTACTTTGTTAGTTTATAAACAGTATTCCAAACTGAGATGTTCACAGGGCAGCAAGGCAAAAGTTATTTTCTTCATAAATAAAACTTCCAAGGAAATCATAAAAGTGCCTCTCAAACCTCAGAGAGTCCAAACTCAACACTATGTGTTGTGGGATACAGAACCTAATAGAAGAAATTTTAGAAATACTAGTGAAATTCCAGAAATAAGTATGTAATTCTAGGACAACCTGGATTTTTTGAGGTCCAGATCTAGAGAGCCATTAAAATTGTTTTCAAGGCACCTTAATGCTCTGACTCCAGTAAAAGACGTAAATAAGTGTGAATATCAATTCTGCCCTTACCAGTGGGACTTTGACAAAACTATTTAGCATCACTTCACTCTTTTAGGCTTCCCAGGTGGCCCAGTAGGTAAAGAGTCTGCCTGCAATGTGGGAAACCCAGGTTCAATGCCTGGGTCAGGAAGATCCCATGGAGAAGGAAATGGCAATCCACTCCAGTATTCCTGGCTAGAGAATTCCATGGACAAAGGAGCCTGGTTGGCTATAGCCCATGGGGTCGAAAAGAGATGGACACCACTGAGTGACTATACTTTCACTTCCACTTTTTCTTTCCCTCTTTTATGAATCAATGGCAGCACTTAACTTCATCAAAAGGCTGTTTTAAGGGGTAAATAATTTTTACCCCTGGACACCGGTCCAGTAGGACCCAAAAATATGTGCTCAATAAATGTAGCTGTTATTACAATCATGAGGCTTCACAGGTGGCACAATGGTAAAAAAAATCTGCCTGCCAATGCGGAAGACGCAAGAGACATGGGTTCGATCCCTGGGTCAGGAAGATCCCCTGGAGTAGGAAATGGCAATCCACTCCAGTAATTTTGCCTGGAAGATTCCATGGACAGAGGAGCTTGGTGGGCTATCGTCCATGGGTCACACAGAGTTGGACACAACTGAGTGACTGAGCACACACACACATGTCTAGAAATCACAGAATCAGAGCTAAAAGGAACTCCAGCAATTACCTACCACAACCACCTCATTTTTCAATTGAAAATACTGAGGTCTAGCCAGACAGTATTTGCCCAAGGTCACATAGCCAATCCATCACAGAGTCAGGACTCTAATCCAGACCATTTGGATTCTGGTCTGGTGTTCTTTCCACTAAAACACACCAACTTCAGTGCTGCAAGATATTCTGACACATTGTGAATGGCTTTACTGCAGATGTGTGATGGTTCTGTCTGGCATGAGTGTATGCAGCTGAAACTCAAGCAATTTGTACGTGCCCAGGGAAAGGGCAGAATAAATAAGAGTGAGACTCCTACTTGTGCACAGATAAAAATCAAGCATAATTATAATTTGTACTGCTCTCTTTCACCTTTGGATTCTTTGGGATTTACAGATCTTTCTGATATAGAAAGCTGAATTCTTTGAAAGACAGGTAGTGTGAGACACATGCCCTGAACTCCAGAGTGAATAGCAGCTGAAACAGCTGCTTGAGCCCCAGCCCCGTCGCCAAGCACAACCACCGCCCCCCTTCTCCAGGCTGACAGATAGCTGCTGGCAGCATCTGATCTGTCAGCATCTTCACTCCTCTGGAATGAACAAATAGTCTGGGCCCTGATCTGAGATGAGGAAAAACAACAGCATCATCACTAGGAACTCTGCCACTGATGTACACCCAATAGCAGTTCATGACAATGAAAGAGAGTCATGTAGTTGATAGAAAAGTCCATATTTACATTAAATAACTGTGTGAATAAATGCCTGGCTCATCTTCAGGAAAGGAGAAAATCTCCCAACAGGACTTTGTTCCAACAGTATCAATTTCAACTTTAATCATTTTCAATAAAGGCTCGTATGTGTATGTGTGTGTGTGTGCGCTCAGTCACTCAGTCGTGTCTGACTCTTGGCGGCCCCATGGACTGCAGCCCACCAGGTTGCCTTTCTCATGAGATTTTCTAGGCAAGGACTGGAGTGAGTTTCTATTTCTTACTGCAGGGGATCTTCCTGACCCAGGGGTCAAATCCACGTCTCTTGAATCTCCTGCACTGGCTGGCAGATTCTTAACCACTAGCATCATGTGGGAAGCCCTAGAGAAAGGCTTAGCTCTCTTTTAACACTGGAAACACAAGTTTCTTAAAAATAATAATATTGCTTTATATGGAAGAGGTATCATCACAATTCAGTGGATGTTTATTTTCTGCTTGTGGGTTCAGTCATGTCCAACTTTTTGCGACTATATGGACTGTAGCCCACCAGGCTCCTCTGTCTGTGGAATTCTCCAAGCAAGAAGCTGGAGTGGGTAGCCATTCCCTTCTCTAGGTGATTTTCCAACCCAAGGATAGAGCCTGAGTCTCCAGCATTACCGGCAGATTCTTTACCAGCTGAGCCATCAGGGAAACCCATGATTATTTACCAGTCCCTAATACGTAGGGTTCCCATTGGCCTAGAAATAGTCTTTAAACACATATTTTAAGAGCTCAGGCAGTTTTACAGAACAGTTAAGAACTATTTTGCCTCTTAAAACACTGAGAAAACAATAGCTGTATTCAAGAATTAAGAGAGGAGAAGAAATAGCATAATATTTTATATTGCAAACATTTTATAACTTCCCAAGTACTTCTGTATACTGTATTTTATATAATCTTCACAAATCCAAAAATGTACATATTTTGTCTTCTTTTTTACTGAAATTCTGTAATGCAGTGAGTTAATGGAACTTGCCAAAAACAAGCAGCTTTAGCCAGAACCCAAAACTAAGCCTTTGATTTCAAATCTGAATCTCCATCACTAGTTTATGTTTGCCTCCTGAGGAGGGTATAGTGACCCCAATTAAATCCATATTTTAATAAAGAAATTATAATGTTAAAGCTTCTTACTTATTTAAAGTATATTAATGTAAATACAAACTAAATATAAATTGTCAATAAAAACTTGCAGCAAAAGAATAAAAATAGTTCTGGAGTGAAAAAGAGAAAATATGAATGAAAAATAAGTCTTGGAATGGGGAGATGGAAAAGGATGGGAGAAGGAATCATATAGGAGTTAAACTCTTTCTGCAATTTTTGAAGAATATAAATACCACTATATATAAAATAAGCAGTGATGACCTATTGTATAGCATAAGGAACTACATTCAGTATCTTGTAATAACCTATAACAGAAAAGAATCTGAAAAAGAATATATGTATATATCTGAATCTCTTTGCTGTACACTTAAAACTAACACAACATTGTAAATTAACTACATTTCAATAATGAAAAAAAGTTAAAAAGGAATATATATACCAAACAGAAAAAAATACCAAGAACTGGACAAACTGTCTCTTCCTTTTGAGAAGGTGTCCCCTTCCCAATACCAGGAAGGGGTGAATGAATCTTATCAACAGAGGTAACACACAGAGGAGTCTGCATAAACAGGACTTTAGTAGACAACCTTTTTCTTTTATTAGTGTCCTTCCATAGTGTTCAGTTCAGTTCAGTTCAGTTCAGTTCAGTCGCTCAGTCGTGTCTGACTCTTTGTGACCCCGTGAATCGCAGCACACCAGGCCTCCCTGTCCATCACCAACTCCCGGAGTCCACTCAAACTCATGCCCATCAAGTCAGTGGGCCATCTCATCCTGTCATCCCCTTCTCCTCCTGCCCCCAAACCCTCCAAGCATCAGGGTCTTTTCAAATGAGTCAACTCTTCGCATGAGGTGGCCAAAGTATTGGAGTTTCAGGTTCAGCATCAGTTCTTCCAATGAACACCCAGGGCTGATCTCCTTCAGGATGGACTGGCTGGATCTCCTTGCAGTCCAAGTGACTCTCGAAGAGTCTTCTCCAACACCACAGTTCAAAAGCATCAATTCTTCGGCGCTCAGCTTTCTTCACAGTCCAACTCTCACATCCATACATGACCACTGGAAAAACCATAGCCTTGACCAGACGGACCTTTGTTGGCAAAGTAATGTCTCTGTTTTTTAATATGCTATCTAGGTTGGTCATAACTTACCTTCCAAGGAGTAAGCGTCTTTTAATTTCATGGCTGCAGTCACCATCTGCAGTGATCTTGGAGCCCAAAAAAATAAAGTCTGACACTGTTTCCACTGTCTCCCCATCTATTTCCCATGAGGTGATGGGACCAGATGCCATGATCTTAGTTTTCTGAATGTTGAGCTTTAAGGCAACTTTTTCACTCTCCTCTTTCACTTTCATCAAGAGGCTTTTTAGTTCCTCTTCGCTTTCTGCCATAAGGGTGGTGTCATCTGCATATCTGAGATTATTGCTATTTCTCCCGGCAATCTTAATTCCAGCTTGTGTTTCTTCCAGCATTTCTCATGACGTACTCTGCATGTAAGTTAAATAAGCAGGGTGACAATATACAGCCTTGACGTACTCCTTTTCCATAGTGTTACCTTCCTACAATTTACAGCTGCTAAAAACCTAAGCCCCTTTTCCTTTGTTTTGTCACCTCTCCACAAGTTTACTATTCTTTTTTAAAATGGTAATATAAGGTGCTGGGTCTAACCACTTCTTTGAATTTTCACTACCTTTTTTATGAAGACTCCATATATATAGTAATAAACTGTTCTATTAATCTGTATTTGTCAGTTTAATTTGTAGATCCCAGATACAGAAGTTAAGAGGGTGGAGAAAAATTTTATTCTCCACTACACTCTCATAAACTTTTCAAGAAATATAACTTGCCATGCTCTTGAAATGCCATTCAAGTTATTACTGTAAATTTATTTTTCATTTTTTCAGAATTAAAAAAATATACTTCGGTCAAAGACAGTTTTTTCCTGAATACTATAGGGACCTCAGAGTTGACTGACCCTTACAAATGGAACTTTAAAGCTTCTGTGGTTTGATGGGCCTGACCAAATATCCTGTGGCACAGGAGGTGGAGAAGAATCTAATGTACCCAGCTTCAACTTTCTGACTGTGTCTATAGAAATACAGGAACCTGCTCTAATCAATAAAGAAAGTAGGTTTTACCTTGAAAATATCAGCTTCACAACAATGTACTGCAAAAGATGACACTGTGTTTTGCTTGTTCATTTTCTGAACCTAATAGCACTTAGAAGATGACCGTTTAACTCTTTTGGTATTTATTTAAGTAGTAAATTGAGAGGTGAATACACTGATTTCCTGAAAACTTTAAATTAACCTCCTAGTGGCTCTCTAACCAAAAGAAATAGAATGAACAAAAACCAGAAGACTGAGTCATCCTGCAGAGAAAGCTTTCAAATGTAGAGCATTCACCTTATTTTCTACTTTAAGAGCTGTGTAGTCTGGAGGAAAAAATAAAGATGAATGTAAGGGGAAAAGCTGTTCTTTTATGCTGCTTTGTTCACAACCTTTTTGTAAGAGGAAGATATCTAAATTAGTTATATATATACATATATATGGGCTTCCCTGGTGGCTTAGAGGGTAAAGCGTCTGCCTGCAGTGTGGGATACCCGGGTTCGATCCCTTGGTAGGGAAGATCCCCTGGAGAAGGAAATGGCAACCCACTCCAGTACTCTTGCCTGGAAAACCCCAAGGACGGAGGAGCCTGGAGGACTACAGTCCATGGGGTCACAAAGAGTCGGACACGACTGAGCGACGACACATACATATATATAATCATATGCATACATCTAATGTCCATACTTAGGCATTAGTATAGGCAATTCAATGTATCTTGCTTTTGCTTGCATTTCTGTTCTCAAACGTAATGGTTTAGCTACATGCCTTCTGTTTTTACTCATGTTTTCAGACCATGGAAGTAATCGCTGGGTTGATCTCTTCTCAGTTCAGTTCAGTCCAGTGGGAGTTTCTTCTTAGTTTCATTTTAATTCTCAAGAACTCAGTTTACTTAGTTACTTCAACTTTATTGTCAGTCAGTTCCGTCACTAAGTCATGTCCGACACTTTGCGACCCCATGAACCACAGCATGCCAGGCCTCCCTGTCCATCACCAACTCCCAGAGTTTACCCAAACTCATGTCCATTGAGTTGGTGATGCCATCCAACCATCTCATTCTCTGTCATCCCCTTCTCCTCCTGCCCTCAATCTTTCCCAGCATCAGGGTCTTTTCAAATGAGTCAGCTCTTTGCATGAGGTGGCCAAAGTATTGGAGTTTCAGGTTCAGCATCAGTCCTTCCAATGAACACCCAGGACTGATCTCCTTCAGGATGGACTGGTTGGCTCTCCTTGCAGTCCAAGGGACTCACAAGGGTCTTCTCCAACACCACAGTTTAAAAGCATCAATTCTTCTGCACTCAGCTTTCTTTACAGTCCAACTCTCACATCCATACATGACCACTGGAGAAACAACAGCCTTGACTAGACAGACCTTTGTTGGCAAAGTAATGTCTCTGCTTTTTAAAATGCTGTCTAGGTTGGTCATAACTTTCCTTCCAAGGAGTAAGCGTCTTTTAATTTCATGGCTGCATTCATCATCTGCAGTGATTTGGGAGCCCAGAAAAATAAAGTCAGCCACTGTTTCCACTGTTCCCTCATCTCCTTGCCCTGAGGTGATGGGACCAGATGCCATGATCTTAGTTTTCTGAATGTTGAGCTTTAGCCAACTTCTTCACTCTCTTCTTTCACTTTCATCAAGAGGCTCTTTAGTTCTTCTTCACTTTCTCCCATAAGTGTGGTGTCATCTGCATATCTGAGGTTATTGATATTTCTCCGGGCAATCTTGATTCCAGCTTGCGCTTCATCCAGCCCATCGTTTCTCATGATGTACTCTGCATGTAAGTTAAATAAGCAGGGTGACAAT
Source organism: Cervus elaphus (assembly GCF_910594005.1). Taxonomy (NCBI): domain Eukaryota; kingdom Metazoa; phylum Chordata; class Mammalia; order Artiodactyla; family Cervidae; genus Cervus; species Cervus elaphus. The sequence continues at coordinate 106,326,665 of NC_057832.1, read as the reverse complement.
ATACAGCCTTGACGTACTCCTTTTCCTATTTGGAACCAGTCTGTTGTTCCATGTCCATTTCTAACTGATGCTTCCTGACCTGCATACAGATTTCTCAAGAGGCAGGTCAGGTGGTTTGGTATTCCCATCTCCTGAAGAGTTTTCCACAGTTTATTGTGATTCACACAGTCAAAGGCTTTGGCATAGTCAATAAAGCAGAAGTAGATGTTTTTCTGGCACTCTCTTGCTTTTTCAATGATCCATCGGATCTCTTTTAGGGGCATGCGAATTTTATGAAATCCAAACATATTTGAGAAATGTAAGCACATTTGTATTGACTAAGAACTATAATCAAGGATTGAGCTTGAAACTGAATTTTTTAATGTTTTATAATATCAAAATCTGTTCATATGCAACATTTCATCTAACTTTCACAATCCCATAAGGTAGGTATTGCTAAAATTCTTACTTAATAAATGGAGAACCTTCAATATAGAGCTATTCTGTCACATTTTGTCAAAGGGTATATAGTTGGTTATAAACCATAGATTCATTCACTGTGAGGGCTGTGAATATGTGCCATATGGTGTTGGATGGCAGAGGAGAAAGAAAACTAATGCAAAGTGCCAGTATTAAGGAGAACCACAATAGTGAGGAGATGGACAACAAATAATTAAAATACAGTACTGTTGTTTACAAGAAAGTAAATCCAGAATGCTATGAAAATACATAAAAACAAAACAAGGCAGCTCATTCAGTTTAGTTGTGTGCATGTGTATTAGGAGAGGCTTCTAAAAGGTAGATAATTAAAATTTTAAGGACTGATGAAGTTAGATACTATAGGTTGAACACTGCAGAGGGCAATAAGGTAGCAACATCAGAACAGAATAAGGAACAGGCTTCTGCACAATCGTGGAACCACGGAATCCACAAGTGGTACAGGATGGCTGGAGCATAGGATACAAGAGTGAAGTGACAACTAATCAGACTGCAGATAGGAGCACCAAGATGACAAAAAAGTTTCATGGAAAGTTGAAGAGACTGGAAGGCAGTTTGAAGCAATGGGAAATCATGAAGGTATTTTAGTAGGTACCTAATATTCTTAGATTTTTAAATATATATATATATATATATATATATATATATATATATATATATATATGCACCTACACAATGGCAGCAGTTGGGAAGAGTTTAAGGAGAGTTAAGACTAGAGACTGAAGCAGATCAGGGTCTCCACTGAAGGCAGTGCAGATGCTGAGAAGAAAAAGGGCACAAAGGCTATGAAGGCAAATGCAGGACACAGGACAATACCAAGTTTTCAGACTTGAACCACTAGGTGGATACTAAAGATATAAAATGTTGACAGAGTTCAATTTTGAAGGTTTTGAATGTTCAAAGGGACATTGAAGTAGAGTTGGATATAGAAACCTAGAGACCAGAAGCCTGTACTAAAATTATGTTTTAGTTCTGTCAACGTTTGCATAAGTGAGGAAAGAGGATTAAGTTAGTCAGACAGAGTATTAAAAGTAAAAACAGGAAATATCTGAAGAGAAATCTCTGGGAAAGAAAAATATGAAAAGAAAGCTGAGAGAGAAAGAAAGAGTGAGATTGATTTTTGTGAAAAAAACTGGAAAACCAACAACAAAAAAATAGATAGCTTTGAGCAGGTTGGAAAGGTGAAAGGGACCAGGTCCTGCAGTGGTTAAGTCACTCTTGATAAAAGTTACAATGGTGAACTTGGGAAAGCACTTTTAGTAAGATGGCACAGATAGAAGTGTGTATCAAGATTGATTTTGGTGAGCCACAGGTGACAAAATGAAGACCAATAGCACAGACCACTTCCTAGAAACTTGGATGGAAAAGAAGGGATGAAATTGGCCAATACACAATGAAACTACAGGGCTAAGCCATGAGCTCAAGTATTCTAACTTCAAATTTCTGTGTTCCACTACTGTTCTGTATTTGTTTTTTAAAGCATGATTTTTTTTTTTAATAACCTATTCATATTGTTTCCTTCTGAGAAGATCAGTTTAGCTGGTGAGAACATGGTGCTAACAAGGCAAAACGTTCTCTCTGGACCCTAGGTCATACTCTTGACCCTAGTTGATGGCCTTGTAAATGTATACCTTTTGACAGAGAAAATGTGGAGCAGAAGGAGGCTCAGAAACTTCATACCCTCCTGTACAAACTATAGGTCACAGATCAGTAGTATTCACTTTGCATAAAAGGATAGGTTCTCTCCCAGGAAGGTTTTGCTTTGAATAGACACTCATTTTCATATGGAGTTTTCAAGGAGATCTTTCAATTTATAGACTTAGGTTCAGCGATGACCCACTGAAAGATGAATATGTCGTCAAGAAGTCATTAAGTTTCCATCACGGAGACTATGATTTTAGAATCAGTTCAGTCACTCAGTCATGTCTGACTCCTTGTGAGCCCATGGACTGTAGCATGCCAGGCTTCCCTGTCCATCACCAACTCCTGGAGCTTGCTCAAATTCATGTCCATCAAGTCAGTGATGCCATCCAACTATCTCATCCTCTGTCGTCCCCTTCTCCTCCTGCCTTCAATTTTTCCCAGCATCAGGGTCGTTTCCAGTGAGTCAGTTCTTCGCATTCAAGTATGAGATATTAGGATAGGTTGTCATTCAGAGTCCAGAGGTTAGGTACTAGTCCAGAGGTTAGTCAGCAATGGGAGGAAATCTTTCAATTAAAAAAATAAGGGCCAGTGAGTATTGGCTGTCTCACAGGCAAGAGCACCAACCATCTTTAAGACTACCCACAGACAACAATTATAACATTGACTCTGAAAGGGATAGTGGAGACAATGGACATGATTTGGCTTGTGTTACTGATACCTGGAATTTTCCAAGATTTCTTGTTTTAAGGATATCATTTGATCTTGGCCAGCTATATGGTGACTTGGCTATAGTAAAACTCCCAAGAAGGCCCATCAGATGGTAACTCACTTTTGTTCTAGGTGGTGGCTGCATGGCCAGTAGTTTGCTCTTAACAAGCTGGGGAATATCATTTTGGGCTGATGACCCTAGAATCTCAAAGAAGACCTTGGATTTTTGTCCTTATGAAAGGTCCATCCATTTTTAGTTGACTATGCCTGAATGGCATGCAAATGCAAGCAGTTTCGTTGGTGGGGGCAATCTAAAAATATTATGAATATTCATCTGAAATTTGCTTAAAATATTGTCAGGGGAAAAAAACATGTCAGTATAAATGAAATAGGAATGTCAGAGTGTTAGTAAATGTTGATATTAAGAATGTGTATATTGATAAAATATACATATGGTGGCTTAATATACTATCCTTCTTTTTGTGTTTATTTAAAAATTTCAAATGAAGAATTAATATTTAAAAGGTAATATAATGGCATGCTGGATTTTAACAAATAATTCACATATTATGGTTTTCCAAACCCATTGACGATGCATCACTAGCTGCGGAGTTTGGACAGTCTGTATGTTCAGCGTACCTTGCTAAAAGAAGGCAGTCTTACTTTACCCTTCTCTGTGGAGGAGCGTGGAAAAAAGCTGATCCAAGAATGCACACCAAGTTCCAAGTTCCAGTAACAGATGTGACTTGTTAAGTTACCTTTATGATATAGGTCACTGTTGGAACAACAGTAGACACTTCTCTGTATAGACCTGACAAACCACAGTGAAGTACTAAGTACTAGTGACTTTCTTTGTTGAAGTAGTCAAACCAGGTTGTTGAACTGTGAAACAGTGTTGTATAACATCCCTGCCTGCATTAAGTCTTTTATATGGAGACTGATTGATTTCTCTACTCCTGGAAAGTGGTATTGTTTCAATTGCATGACTGTGGCAAATTTTAGAATTACAGTCATTTCTCAGCAATGCCCCTGGCCAAATGTAATAAAGTCCATCAGCAGGGGTCAAGTGATCTCATCCAACCAACCTGTCCTCTCCCTAGTGCTGGATTTAAGGAACTCAAAGTCTAAATCAATTATACAGTCTAACAAAAGAACAGCAAGGCAGTCCAGATAAAATAACTGACTATAGTTTTATAACCTCCAGCAGAGAAGGCCTTAAAAAAGGCCTCTCCCCAGGATGGGAAATCAGAAATGGAGCCTGAGATGAACAGTGGGAAATGGAGCCTGGGGTAAGAACCTGGTCCTAGCTCTACACTGATTTCTTACTGATCTTCTCCATATATTTCTCTTAAGTCTGTTCTGGGCACCTATATTCCCATCCACCCCCACCCCCTAGGCTTACAGGAGTAGCTGCCACAGAATAAATTTCTTTGGCTGTATGTGTTGACTCTGTGCACAAGCTCTCCTGCTGGATCTCCCCAAGCTCTGCTGAAACCGTCTACTAGTAGCCTTCTTATACTTGTCTGCTTGCCCATTTTTACAACTTTATTTTTTTTTAATGCTGAGGGTTTTTTTTTTTTTTTTTCAGAATACCCAGATGATCCTTTTACTCTTTTTTTTTTTTTTGATCCTTTTACTCTTGAGATTTCATGGTGTAGGGAAGCTACAGATACGACAGCTCATGAATAAGACAAAGACCCAGGTAGAAGGCATTTCAATCTGACCAAGGACTTGGTCACTCTGAGACTGTTGTGTGTGATAGCCAATATGGTCACCTGGTCACCAGTCATCTTGGTGATCTGTCATTATCACCAGAAGGATGTTCCACAACTAGGATGGCCTGTGTGCGTGCTCAGCCATGTCCCACTCTTTGCAACCCCATGGACTGTAGCCCTGGCAGGTTCTTCTGTCCATGAGATTGTCCAGGCAAGAATAGTGGAGTGGGTTGCCATTTCCTACTCCAGAGGATCTTCCTAACCCAAGGATCAAACCCACATCTCTCGCATCTCCTACATTTATAGGCAGATTCTTTACCACTGCACCACCTAAAGGGTGGCCCTTTAGGATGACCTGCAGAAACTCTTTCATCCATTCCTTATCACCATAAGGCTATAAAATGCGGTATGCCCATTGTGGTCAGCAATGGTTTTACCGGGGCCACAGGAACACAATACAATACACTTACTAGGGAAATTTGCAGGCAGATAAAGTAGCTGGAAGTATGTTATCCTCCAAGCCTTCATCATCCCACAGGAAGGAGTAGTTGAGCCACTTACCTGGAGTGTGCTCCAGGAGGAGGAACCTGCTTTTACCACTCTACATATGTATAAGATAGATGGGAGGGGTAATGCAGTTCCTAGTTGACTATGTAACAGTGGGAGTTTCCTGGATAGGAATAAGGCCTTTGCATGCTTGAGTTTATCTAGGTGAGTCTGCATACTAATGCTCTTGGTATCAGCTAAGGACTTTGGGTTCCCATAAACTAATTCAATCCTTCTGAAAGAGCTCATTGTTAAACTTCTAGAAGGGAAAAGGCAGAAAACACAATAGAACCATATGAAATGAAATATTTGTCTAGACTCACTTATAATGTGTTTTTGCCATCTGTTTTTCTACCTGATATTTCATTCAACCAATGTTTCTTACATAACTGTCTTCATATCCCTTATATAACCACAATTTGGGGTGGGGACTTATTAAAAATTCCAGTGTCTGAACCCTATCTGAATTCTACTAAATCTGACTACAGAAAGATAGAACCTAGAAATCTTCTATTTTAACCAGTTTCTAAAGTGATGCTTAGGGACACTGAAGTTTGAGAACTACTATTCCAGATCAGTGTTTCTTGAATCTATCTTATCAACTGGGACTTTTGTTCAAAAGACAATTCTCATGTGTCCTTGGATAACTACTGAATCGGATCCTCCAAGGGAGTTTCCAATAATCAAGGACTAGATCTAATTCATCTTCACATTAATTCTAGCCCAGTGCTCATCATACATGAAGTATATTTTTTTAATTAATGGAGTTGTGTCTAGGAACATAACTATGAAGGTATTTTAAGAATTTATTTAAGGGACAGTGAAAAAAAATAGAGCCAAAGTATAATTTGTTTTCAAGTAATGGAAAATTATTTTCCCAGGAGAAGTAGGCTGAAAGAAAGTAGAATCAAAATAGTACTGATCTTAGGAGTTTAAAAAAGAGAGAGAATTTCAGAAAAAGATATTAACACCATCATACACTGTGGTGAGATCAGGTAAGACATTGGCAGAGAGTATGTCTCTCCATCTGTGAACATGAAGTATCCTGACCACTGAGAGTCAGTGTTAATCACCAGCTGAGGGTGGGGTCAAAGCATTCTTGATAGAGAAATGAGTGAATGTTGAGTGTGGGAAGGAACTGGTGCAGTTTATTCTATCAAAGGGTGTGGCGACAAGAGGAAGGAGGAAGACAGGAGAGACAATAACTTCAACAATAACAAATTGAAGAAAATGATTTATTTATGATAACATGAGTATATTTGTGGATCAAGGGGGGAAAGTCAATACAGAGAGAAAATCTGGAGACATAAATTAAATGTAGTTGGGAGAATAGATTAGATTTAGGAAACTGAAAAGTTTTAAGACTAGAAACATGTCTGTTTATTATTACAAGACTTTTACCATAATCCTCCATGTGGAATGCTAGGCATGGTCTTGTGAGCCTCATTAGGCCAGGGCTCCTTTTAAATAACTGAAGTGGACCTTCATGACCAGATACAGGTCAGTACTCTCAGGTATCATCCATCATCCTACCAGTATATAATATTAGGAAAGACAAATCTAATTTTCTCCCTATATTCTATTCCTTGCTTATGCCAACCACCTCTAGGCCTTCACAGGACAGTAGTCAGGATAAAAAAAATAAAACCTTTCAAGTATGAGATTGTACCAGGATCATTTTTTTGTCATAATTTTTACATACAGCAGTTAACCAAGATTTTCCAGAAGAAAAGGCTTTTAAATTTGAAATCTGATTTATTAGTAGACAGTCAATGAAAAGAGGCAACTGGAATGGTGCATGCAACTGCCCAGAGGGAGTGTAGTGCTCTTGAATAACTAAATGTTTAGTGCAGTTCTAGCAAATTGTAATACTTAGTGGTGCATGATAAGGCAAGGGAGAAGAGGGAGAACATTAAAAACTCCTATCTGAGATAGCACTGGAGGATTTTAAGATTCTGAAGGATTTGATTTGTATGTTTAGAAAAACATCAGTCGGGGTTGTAATATAAAACACTGACCGAAGACTGTAGAACTCAGGGAGGTTTATAGAATTCTACCGGTATAATTGAAATGAGGGAAAATGATGGCATGAATTCTTTTAGTGGGAGCAAGGATAAAGAAATGTTAATAAATTTGAGAGAGATTGGAGAAGGAAGTATTATCCTTATCTTTAAGAATGAATCTATTTTTCCTATAGGAAGGAAGAAACTTTCCACCCACATTTACAACATCTCCTCTTACAACATTCTAACTTCTCACTAAGAAAGGAGATGGCTAACATTATCTGTCAAAATCCAAGAATACTAAACGTGTATGTGCACGTGCTCAGTGCTCAGTGGTGTCCAACTCTTTGAGATCCTTTGGAGTATAGCCGGCCTAGCTCTTCTGTCCATGGGATTTTTCAGGCAAGGATACTGGAGTAGGTTGTCATTTCCTCCTCCAGGGACTATTCCTGACTCAGGGCTCCTGTGTCCCCTGCATTACAGGCAAATTCATTACTGCAACCCACTCCAGTATACTTGGGCTTCCCTTGTGACTCAGCTGGTAAAGAATCTGCCTTCAATAAAGGAGACCTGGGTTCGATCCCTGGGTTGGGAAGAACCCCTGGAGAAGGGAAAGGCCACCCACTTCAGTATCCTGACCTGGAGAATTCCATGGACAGTATAGTCTATGGGATCACAAAGAGTTGGACACGACTGAGCGGCTTTCACTTTTCTTCTTTACTGCAAAGTCATTAGAGAAGCCCAAACCACATTTATTTAAAGTTCTTATGCCTTAATGAACAAGAGCCATGATATGCTTTCATCTTTCACTTTCTGTCTTAATAAGAGTCTGGTCTCTAGGGGCAAGCCAGCAAATCTTTTCCAAGTAATGGAATTTAGGGCTCCTTTTGAGGTCTAGCTGTTATTCCATTTCTTCACCAACATGCCTGAATATATAGACCCCAATAATGAGACGTGGGAAAAGGTAAAAGTTGTCAATTAACAGCAAACACTGATGAAATTTTTACAGAAGAGTCCTGTTTTATGGTTTGGATGAATATTACTCAGGACATAGGTATGGCCTGTCATTTTTTGGTCAGGTGGCTGATGGTTACAGAGTTCCTCTGCAGTCACTGACATTTCATACTAAACAGTCAAAGAAACAAGAGACTTCACTTAGGCTACTATTCTTCAATCTACTTTCATCTCAGAGGCTCTCCATGGAGCATGGCAGGAAGACACATATTAGGCATCTGCACAACTGTCAGTTAAATAATAAATATCAGTCAGGATGAACTGGCTTATACTGCCAAAAATAAACAATCTCCAAGTGTTGGTAGCTTAACACACCAAAAGTATATATATATTACTCCTGGTCTATGTCCAATGTGGGCTGACAGGGAGTCTGCTCATCACAGTTGCTCAGGGAGCTGGGATATTAAAGCTTTATATCAGCCTATGCTTTCCAGATCATAATAGAAGTGAGAGGGAATATGGAAAATCCCTCACTGGCTTTTAAAGGATCCAGTGGGAGGAGATACCTGTCACCTCCCCCAAATTTCATTGTTCAAAGAAAGACTTAATTTCAAAATGTGGTGTGGAAGTGCAGTTCAGCCTTGAGCCTGGAAGCTGGAGAGCTGTCAATACTTGGTGAACATCACTAACAACTGCTATGTGATATCCTGTGTCCCATTTGGTTGTTGCATCCTTTGTCTATACTCACATGTTTGAGAAACTTGGAGTATCTAAAAAAAGAAGAGTAGGTTTTATGAACAAAATCCCACCTTGGACTCCTTTTTAAAACTTCAGAGTTATAACCAAGTGTAGTTTACAATTTATTATGAGGTAGAGAGGTGTGGAGAAGGAAATTCCACTCCAGTATTCTGCGTGTAAAACCTCATGGACAAAAGAGCCTGTGGGGCTACAGTCCATGGGGTCACAAGAGTCGGACATAACTTAGAGACTAAACCACCACCATAGAAGGTATGGAGAAGGAGTAATTCAAGAAAATTTTTGGCTTGGTTTCTGTCTTGAAGAATCTAGCGGGTGATGATGCCAGGTTAAGCATAGAATCAAGGGACATGGTGACCCATGACCCAAAGAGACCTCTTCAAATTCTGTGCCTCATGTTATAATACACCTGCATACACTGCCACAACATCACAAATCCCAACATGGGATAAATATTTATGACTTTTAGAATTGTTTTAGTTATTATACTTGATAATACATAAAATTAGATAAAAAAAAACATTTTGAAATATCTCATAGTATATTTTTGAAGTGAAGTGAAAGTTGCTTAGCCATGTCCGACTCTTTGCAGCCCCATGGATTGTAGTCTGCCAGGCTCCTCTGTCCGTGGGATTTTCCAGACAAGACTACTGGAGTGAGATGCCATTCCCTTCTCCAAGGGATCTTCCCAACCCAGGGATGAACTGCAGTCTCCAGCATTGCTGGCAGATTCTTTACCCTCTTAGCTACCAGGGAAGCCCATAAGCATAGTTTTTACAGGTGTGAACTTTCTTAAAGATATTAACAAGTGCCATTTCATGGAAAGATTAAATAAATACCATGTAAGATTACATTATTCCCCATATCCCCACCCAAAAATCAACCTGTCTCATGACTGCCCAAACCATTTCAGTCACATTATGCCTTTAGGGTCACTCACAGAATCAGAAAACATGAAAGGCAGAGAAGGTTTCAGGAAAGAAACAAATTTAGTTTTTGCAAAGTTGAATGCTTGCTGCCTATGAATCATGCAAGTAGAAATGTTAACAATGGAACTTAATATTCTTATTTCTTCCCCCTCAGCCAGACTTTGAGTGTTACCATTTCTTCTGGGGCCTCATAATATATTCAAAAATTTCCTCTTAAAGGAAGACTCTTGGTTTTATATTTAAACTCAGAAAACTTATAATTCTTTCTGTTTCTTTTGCATAAATGACAGGTGGGAAGCTGAAATGTTATTACAGTTTGAGACAGTAGTGGAGTCTTCGGTGAAATCAGATAACGAGAGAAACTGTCATCTATGTGCCCAGTTAAGGAAATATCCAGGATTAGTTTGTTATTTGTAGAATTTTTTAAAATACTTAAGCATTATTGAGAATAAGCAAGAATATAATTATTACAAATTTGGCTTGTTTAATAAAACTTCTATTTAAGAACCGGTAATGTACTGATGGGGCTTCCCAGGAGCCGCAACGGTAAACAATCTGCCTGCCAAAACAGGAGACACAAGAGGTGTGGGTTTGATCCCTAGGTCAAGAAGATCCCCTGCAGTAGGAAATGGCAACCTACTCCAGAATTCTTGCCTGGAAAATTCCATGGACAGAGGAGCCTGGTGGACTACAGTCCATGGAGTTGCAAAGAGTTGGACACGACTGAGCAACTGAGCTCAATCTACTGACACAACATACATAGTCATGTTCCTCAATGTCATGTTCCTCCATGTGGAGTCATGTTCTTCCACATATGAGACACATACATGTCTCAATATGTTCCTCTTTGAAACAATTTAATCATTTTTAAAAGTCTCCAAATATTTTTACTTTGCCAGGTTTTCCCTCTTGGCTACATATTCAGGCCTACAGGCCTCTTTGGAAAACATCAGTACTCATGGTGTGGTGTGTTTGTGTGTGTGTGTGTGTGTGTGTGTGTGTGTGTGTGTGTATTATCAGACTTCACATCTTTTACATTTTACCAATAAATATTCTACAAATCAATGAAAGAAATTCTTAGAGAAACAGAAGTAAATCAAAATAAAGATGGAGCAATACTCATGCCTTGAACCTCATCATCTTTGGTAATTATGTCTACTATTTTGAGGGAGGAGAGAAGTAATTAATCTATGTTTGACTATTCTTTATGCATCCTGTCTTCTCTAATAATATTCTCTTACCAATTTATATTCCTCCCTCTTAAATATTTAAAAGCCTTTTAATTTTCCATCCAGTGTGTACTTAGGCAGATGCAGCATGTTTAATTAAAGGATTTGCCTTTACCTAGAGTTTATAATAGGTTTCTTTAGCCACTTCAGAAAAATCTTGCAAAAACAAGTTATTATAAAATGCTAAATTGACTTTCAAATTTAAACAAAGTATCTGGAGTTATATTTATTACTGTGTTAATGCGGGTCCCAGGATTATCTGTGGTTTTACTTCTCCACTTTAGAGTATCTGAATGACCAAAATGGATTTGTGACCATTTACAGAAATTTAGAAAAATATTTTTATTGGGGTATAGTTGCTTTACAATATTGTATTAGTTTCTGCGGTACAATGAAGTGAATCGGCTATAGGGGTGTGTGTGTGTGTGTGTGTGTGTGTGTGTGTGTGTGTGTGTGTGTGTGTGTGTGTGTGTGTGTGTGTGTGTGTGTATCTCCTCCCACTTGAGTTTCCCTCCCACCCCCAACCCCTGGCCATCCCCTCTTCCATATAGGTCATCACAGAGCACCGAGCTGAGTTCCCTGCACTATACAGCAGGTTCCCAATAGCTATCTGTTTTATACATGGTAGCTCACATATGTCAATCTCAATCTCCTAATTCATCCCCTCTCCAGCCCCTCCCCATGCCTACATGACCTCACACATGTCAGAATGATCATCATCAAAAAGTTGCAAATAATAAATGCTAGAGAGGGTGTGTGGAGAAAAGGGAACCCTCTTGTACTGCTGGTGGAAATGTCAACTGATACAGCCACTATGGAGAACAGTATAGAGCTTCCTTAGAAAAGCTAAAAATAGAACTATCATATGACCCAGTAATCCTACTACTGGGCATGAAAATGAAAAAGCGAAAGCAAAGTCATTCAGTTGTGTCCAACTCTTTGTAACCCCATGGACTGTATAGTCCATGGAATTCTGTAGGCCAGAATACTGGAGTGGTTAGCCTTTCCCTTCTCCAGGGGATCTTCCCAACCCAGGGATCGAACCCAGGCCTCCAGCATTGCAGGCAGATTCTTTACCAGCTGAGCCACAAGGGAAGCCCACTATTGGGCATATACCCTGAGAAAACCATAGTTCAAAAAGACACATGCACCCTAATGCTCATTGCAGCACTATTTACAATAACCAGGACATGTAAACATGTCCATCGACAGATGAATGGATAAAAAATATGTGGTATATATACACAATAAAATATTACTCAATCATAAAAAGGAACAAAGTTGGAGTATTTGTAGGGACTTGTATAGACCTAGAATCTGGCATACAGAGTGACGTAAGTCAGAAAGAGAAAAACAAATGCTATTACATATATTAACACATGTTATGTGGAATCTAGAAAAATGGTATGTGTGTGCATGTTAACACATATGTGGTATGTGTTTGTGCATGCGTGCATGTGTGTGCACTTCAGTCATGTCCGACTCTTTGTGACCCTATGGACTGTAGCCTGCCAGGCTCCTCTGTCCATGGGATTCTCCAGACATGAATACTGGAACGGGATGCCATTTGAAAGATGGAATAGATGAACCTATTTGCAGGGCAGGAATAGAGATGTAAGAAAAGAGCTTATTGAAACTGTAAAAAGAACTTGAGATTTTCAAGTCCAAAATCTCACTTTTTTTTCAAAATATGAAGACATAGAACTAAAGAGAAATATAGTGACATAAGGAAAGTGATGTTACAGAAGGAAAGAGTTCATACACTTTATTCTTTAATCAGTGACTTTTCCATAATTTTATCCTGCATGAATATTTAATTAGTAGCAGAACATTTTTCTGCTATACAAGAATATTTAACATTTTAATAGGGCTTTCTGTTTCCTCTCGATAACTGAAATGTCTTACTTTATCTCAAGTGGTCAAGCATACACCAGCAATGCAAAAGTCCCAGGTCAATCCCTGGGTCAGGAAGATCCCTGGAGAAAGGAATGGCTACCCACTCCAGTATTCTTGCCAGGGAAACCCCAAGGACTGAGGAGTCTGTTGGGCTACATTCCATGAAGTCACAAAGAGTCAGACATAACTGAGCAACTAACAATTTCACTTTTTTTTTTTCAGTTATCAAAAAACTTGTATACTGTTAAATTTCTTCTTCTTCTGTTACCAATGATTTGTATTATAATTTTGGTCAGCTAAGGAAGCACTCAAATGTACTGAGTGCAAAAATAAATACATTTTTCTGTTTTGCCCACAGGAGTCATGAGAGAATTTGCTAAGGTGCATTTGAAAATCAAGATATGCTGTGCTTGTCCCATGCTCTTACTCTGCCTCTTAGGTAAACCAGTAGGGAAATAATGAATTGGTTTGCCATGTCTTTGTTCTAAATTCATACTCACTACTGAAGATGCCACTTACTCTCCTAAGTGCTACAGGCTATTTGACTAAAAAATCCATTCAAAGACTTTTTGTTTTCAGTGATGAATATGAAGCTTTCATTTAATTTCTGGGATCCACATTTTCTTTCTTAAAACAAAAACAAAAGTAAAGACAAAACAAAGTAAAACAAAATAAAAATACTGAGGCGCTTTGACATCTCTGGACTAATTAGCCCATAATCTTATGGACTAAGTAGGCCATATGGGCTTCCAGAAACAAACATTCTCAGATTTGATGTGTCTGACAAAGTATTTTGTCTTTATTTTGAAAGGATATTTTCTCTAGACATAGTATTTTTAGGTGACTTTTTTTTCTTTCATCACTTTAATAATGTTGTTCCATTGTCTTATGACTTGTATTTCTGATAGAAAGTTTGTAATGCCTCTGTTTTCTTTTCTCTTCTTGCAGACTTTAATAGCTTTTTCATCATTGATTTTCAGAAATTTTACTATGGTTTACTATGGTGTAATTTTGCATCTATTATGTTTGAATATTTGGGTATTCTATTGAATATTCTTTTTCTTTGAAGCACCTGGATTTGTGTTTTTAGAGTTTCCATCGAATTTGGAAAGATTTTACTCATTAATTCTTTACATATTTTCCATCATCCTCCAAATTCCAATTTACTTGTTACACTAATTGATATTTTCCCATATACCACTGAGTCTTTGTTCAGCAATTTTCTTTTTTATTATTATTATTTTTTCATTTATTTTTATTAGTTGGAGGCTAATTACTTTACAATATTGTAGTGGTTTTTGTCATACATTGACATGAATCAGCCATGGATTTACATGTATTCCCCATCCCGATCCCCCCTCCCATCTCCCTCTCCACCCGATTCCTCTGGGTCTTCCCAGTGCACCAGGCCCGAGCACTTGTCTCATGCATCCAGCCTGGGCTGATGATCTGTTTCACCCTAGATATTATACATGTTTCGATGCTATTCTCTAGAAACATCCCACCTTCGTCTTCTCCCACAGAATCCAAAATTCTGTTCTGTACATCTGTGTCTCTTTTTCTGTTTTGCATATAGGGTTATCATTACCATCTTTCTAAATTCCGTATACAGCAATTTTCTTTCACTGCTTCATTTTGATAGGTCTATTACTGTACTATGAGTTTATAGATTTTGTTTTCAGCAGCATCTAATCTGCTACAAAGCTTATCCAGTGATTTTTCTTTACTTTAAATAATGTATGTTTGATCACCAGAAGTATTTGCCTCTTTTTTGCATCTTCTATTTTTCTCTACTTGCTATGTTCATGTCTTCCTTTAATTCCTAATATTATTTATATAACACTTTTAAAACTTTTTATCTGCCAATTGTTTTATTCCTCTCCTTTCTGATTCTATTTCTACTGCCTGAATTTTCACTTAACTATGGATCACATTTTCATCTTTATTTATGCTTAACGATTTTTTTTTTTTTTGATTCCTGACTTGTTATGTTGTTGAGTGTCTGGATTTTATTGTTTTCCTTACAGTACGTGGAATTTTGTTTTTGCTGTGATTATATTACTTGCAAATTAGCTTGATATTTTCCACGTTTGTTTGGAGAGATCTCTAGCAGTTTTTAATTCAGAGTTTTAAGCCATATTTCTAAAGCTTTACTCTTTTTCAATTTCTATTAAAAATACCCTAGTGTTCCAGTAGGATTTTCTACTCTGAATAAACTTGAATGTATCCCAGCCCTATGTGGACTTTGGGAATTGTAAAGCTTTTAGCTTCTCTGACATTCTTTGCCTAGTTTCCTGGATTTCACCCAAGGCATGCTTACTCTTTAGCAACAGACTCTAGGGGACCTTGTGCAGATTTTTGGATCTCTTTTGCATAGCTATCTGTTTTCCAATAACCAGCTTTGAAAATTCTCACTGACTTACTTGCTTGAAATCAGATCTTTGTTTTTTCAACTCAGCAAGGATCTAGGGCTCTGCTTGGGTTCTCCCTCTCTGGACCACAGAAACAAAAGTAACTATGCAGAAAATCTGGTTTAAGCATAGACTACCTCTTTGTCTCTCCTCTCTTGAGAATCACAGACATGTGTTGCCAGTTATCAAATATAAAAAATAGTACAGTTCATTGTTCATGATAGAAAGACAAGAACAGTACTGCTTTCTTCATCATGGCATCAGTATCATCTATATATTTATTTATTTCATATAATATCAACCTATGCACTACCCAGAACTTTAACAATATAATACTTCTTAAAAGAGAGCACACATCATTTATGAAATTTTCCACCAAGCTTTGGGCCCCACATGTACATTTTTGTACTGGCTCTTTTTTGATCTTCCCAGAAGTTATCAGTAAATGATTTTCAGACAACAAACAAGAAATTTATTCTATCCTTGAGTGGGCCATTTTATTTATAGACTGGGATGTTGACTAGATGCCATAGATGCCATCAAAAAAAAAAGAAAGAAAAAAAAACAAGTTTGAACGTGTGAGGAAATGACAACTCTATCGATGTCTGACCTACAGATGTTTTAAAATACCCTCAATTATAAGTTGAATACTCATTTCTTAAAGGTGAAAATGTGAAATAGCAATCTTCAAACTGATAAAACACTGGCTTGCTCATCACAGAGCAACTTCATATAAGAGTGTTCAATTTCCAGGGCATAGTCCAAATGAGCAAAGATTTAGTGTCTCAATTAGATGCTCTCTGAGGAAAAGCTTCCTTCTACCTTGGAATGAGGACCTGATTTTTTTTTTTTGGCGGGGGGGGGGGAGGTTGTTTTATTTTAGATATAACAGACAAGGTTAATAGAAGGGTTGGACTTAATAGAAGCCAGTAGTAACACACACTAAAAGAGACTTCCTTCTCTGTATTTCACACAACCCTCTTCTGTAATGGCCACAAAATTTCAGATAACTCTCTAAATCTAAATAACAGGAGATATAGTTTGTGATGAATATATGACCAAAGACAGGAGAGAAAAAAATGGGAAGGCAATGAAAAAAGTAAAATAGAAAGAAAACCAAAGACATTTGTAGGTCAAAACATAAAGCATCTGTGAAAACTGGTGTCAGAGAAACTTCAGAAGATTTTAATATGTGTTTATACTTCTTTCAAATATGCCGTTTGGCAAAAGCAAAAGGCTTAAGATGTAACATTTAATAGGTTTTCTAAAAAAACGTTTACTTCTTGAAATTACTGTGGTTTTCTTATGTTCACTAATGTTCTAACAATGGTTCCATTGATTTAAACAGCTGGCATTGAAGATTTTAAATACCATCTACAGTTACTTTATATCATTTGTCTAGCAGTCATCTTTGTCAATCATTAAATTAGTGACACAAACAACACAAGCTTTTGATAAAGGGAATGTCACCAGATTTTGAAGCATTGTGTGACAAGTGTAAGGAGAAACACTGGGAAATAAAATCTTAGAAAAAACAAAAGGGAAGAAAATGAGAAGTAAAATAAGCTTGAAACCTCTATGAAATGAGCAGTCTGTTCAGTATAAAAGTCACAATCAAAAACCTGCCTTTGAAGGTTTTACAAAAACAACAACAAACATAAATAAAAAAAAAAACAGAAGTGTACAAAAATTTTTGAGCAAACTCCCAGAGATGGTGAAGGACAGGGAAGCCTGGCATGCTGCAGTTCATGGGGTCAGAAGAGTCGGACATGACTTAGTGACTGGACAACAAAATAATACATAAAAATAACCAGAATAAAGCACATACATAATCACTATCTAGCAATATTTATGACTGAGGGCAACACTTCAATCAATGTGTATTGTAGGTTAGCTGGATGCTCTCCTGCTGACTGTCTAGATTCGTTCTCTGCCACAGTCTAGCTGGGCTACCTTTTCATTCCCACTTTCAAATGGAACAGGCTGAAAAAGTGGCACTGGAGGGAGACAGTGTGGGAGAAGAGGACTGTAAGTCTCCTCCTTCCCTGAGTCAGCTGGGCAGTAGTTGTGACCTTCCATGACTACAGGTCCCGTTGGACAGCTCCTCTACCACAGTCCAGCTCCCCGTGGTTCCTGGAGTGTTGATTCCTCACCAGTCCTATCAACCTCAGTAGCAATAACCTCCCGGCTATTGCAAGTCTCAGAATTTTATTGTTTACCTACAGCTCTGTAAGAAGTCCCTTCATTACTCTGCTATTTTGAATCACATTCAATGAGTTTTGTTTCCCACCAGGAATATTACTGATACCACAGGTATTTGTTAAATCCATAAGAAAAGTCAAAGTGTTAGTCACTCAGTTGTCTCCAACTCTTTACAACCCCATGGACTGTAGCCTGCCAGGCTCCTCTGTCCATGGGATTTTCCAGGCAAGAATACTCAAGTGGGTTGCCATTTCCTTCACCAGGGGATCTTCCCAACACAGAGATCCAAACTGGGTCTCCTGCACTGCAGGTAGACTCTACCATCTCAGCCACTAAGGAATCCGTTAGGAAGGATGCCATTAATGTTTTCCATTGTCAACAATAAATACACAAATATAGTTGTGCATGTGTGTACATGGGTTTCCTAAGTGCTTAGTCACTCACTCATGCCCAACTCTTTGCGACCCCATGGACTATAGCTCAACAGGCTCCTCAGTCCATAGGGATTCTCCAGGCAAGAATACTGGAGTGTGCTGCCATGCCCTCCTCCGGGGGAACTTCCCAATCCAGGGATTGAATCCAGGTCTCCCACACTGCAGGCAGATTCTTTACCATATGTGTCCTAGGTGGCTTAATGTAAACAATCCTCCAGGTAATACAGGAGACGAAGGAGACACAGGCTCAATCCCTGGGTCAGGAAGATCCCCTGGAGAAGGAAATGGCAACCCATTCCAGTATTCTTGCCTGGAAAATTCCATGGACAGAGAAGCCTGGTGGGCTACAGTCCATGGATCACAAAGAGTTGGACATGACTGAGCAACTGAGTATGCATGCATGCATGTGTGTGTTAAAACATCAACACTGCCTTAGCTTACCTAAGGAAATACAGGCTGATTCATTCAGCTATCAAGAAAGTCCAGTTAATATGGAATATTAGTATAGAAATACATACATAGTTCCAAGAGGCACTGAGCTTCTGTTTCTGGAGTGGATGTCAAGTAGGCCAGCCAGTTACTTTTCTAGTCTCAGTGCTTAATAGCTACAATGATTTTAGGAGAATTATAAAATCATAGCCACTGGATTTTGGTATAGGGGTGTTCATTAAGAACAGAATGGTTATGAATCTCATATTCCTGAATTCCCCTTATGTTGCTTTTGTTAAACTGTCATTTGAGCACCACCAGTGATAAGAACAAACTAGCTCCTAAAGCAGGCCTTTACAGTTTTGATCCATTTTAGACATCATTTTCCCCTCCTGTTTATGGAAATATTTCTCCTTCTAACTCCCCTACTAGTCCCAGTTCTACTCTTCAGTGTCATTCTTAGTCTACCTCATTTCATATTTCATATCACATGATCATCTTTAAGATACTTGAATATAGTTATTAAGATCCTACTGAATTTCCTCTTTTCCACCTTTTTCAACAGTTTGACAAACTCTTCCCTAGTTTTATGATCAGACAGCACTTGAAATTAATTTATTTCTATTTCCCCAGATTGTCTTTGTCTTCCTGAGAAGATCCCATTAATTACAATTTGTTTGTTTGCAACACTTTTGTACAGACTTACCTCTGCATTTTCCTAAATTGCATCACTCCACCATCTGCTCTGACAGGCTTTTCAAAAACTTCCTGTATTTTTGCACAAGCGCCTCAATCACCTCCACATTAAAGCCATCAATCTGCAGACATACAGATGACTGGAAATAAAATTTTCCCTAGTTTCACATGAATTTAGCTACACTTGGCTATGATCACAACTTATACATCCAAACAGGATTATACCCAGGTCCATGTGAAAATGGGGGAGAAGGGCTTGGTCTTATACTTCTTAATCTCACCCTGGCTTTATAAATTGGGATGCATTTCCCCCCAATAATTGATCCATAAACAATATCGTGCCACTCTCAGGTACCAGTCAGGATTTGGGAGGTGGGATTTCCCATTTCATCACATACCAGATTCAAAATAATTCTAATTTTAATTAGAATTCTAACTTTTCTAATTCTAAAGACTCTGAGAGTCTTTGGAACCACTTTCCAAATTTTTGGTAACCACTAATAATATTGGCTCCTGAGAAATCTGTGTGAAGGTCAAGAAGCAACAGTTAGAACCAGACATGGAACAACGGACTGGTTCAAAATTGGGAAAGGAGTATATCAAGGCTGTATATTGTCACCCTGCTTATTAAACTTATATGCAGAGTATATGCATATAATGCAAAATGCCCGGCTGGATGAAGCACAAGCTGGAATCAAGATTTCTGGGAAAAATATCAATAACCTCAGATACACAGATGACCCAACCCTTATGGTAGAAAGTGAAGAACTAAAGAGCCTCTTGATGAAAGTGAAAGACAAGAGTGAAAAAGCTGGCTTAAAACTCATTCAAAAAACTAAGATCATGGCATCTGGTCCCATCACTTAATGGAAAATAGATGAGGAAACAATGGAAACAGTGACAGACTTTATTTCCCTGGGCTCCAAAATCACTGCAGATGGTGACTGTAGCCATGAAATTAAAAGATGTTTGCTCATTGGAAGAAAAGCTATAACAAACCAATACAGCATCTTAAAAAGCAGAGACATTGCTTTGCTGACAAAGGTCCATATAGTCAAAATTATGGTTTTTCTAGTAGTCATGTATGGATGTGAGAGTTGGACCATAAAGAAAGGCTGAGCGCACAAGAATTGATGCTTTTGAACTGTGATGTTGGAGAAGACTCTTGAGAGTCCCTTGGACTACAAGGAGATGAAACCAGTCCATCCTAAAGGAAATCAGTCCTGAATACTCACTGGAAGGACTGATGTTGAAGCTGACACTCCAATACTTTGGCCACCTGATGCGAAGAACTGACTCATTGGAAAAGACACTGATGCTGGGAAAGACTGAAGGCAGGAGGAGAAGGGGACAACAGAGGATGAGATGGTTGGATGGCATCACCGACTCAATGGACATGAGTTTGAGCAAGCTCTGGGAGTTGGTCTGACTCTAGACAGGGAAGTCTGGTGTGCTACAGTCCATGGGATCACAAAGAGTCAGACACAACTGAGTGACTGAACGGAACTGAATAATACTGGTTCAGACAGTAAAGAATCAGCCTGCAACGTAGGAGACTTAGGTTCGATCCCTGGGTCAAAAGATACCCAAGAGAAGGAAGAGGCAACCCAGTCCAGTATTCTTGCCTGGGAAATTCCATGGTCAGAGGAGCCTGGAGGGCTACAGTCCATGGGGTCACAAAGAGTCAGACACGGCTGAGCAACTAACACTTTCATTTTTTCAGTAATATTGTCATCAATTGCTTTGTTCTAATATACAAATCCTGGAACAAAACATGTCTTGTTATAAAACTGAAAATGAAAGTGTTAGTCGCTCAGTCATGTCCAATTCTTTGCAACCCCATGGATCATAGCCCACCAGGCTCCTCTGTTAATGGAATTCTCCAGGCAAGAATACTGGAGTGGGCAGCCTATCCCTTCTCCAGGGGATCTTCCTGACCCAAGGATAGAACGCAGATCTCCTGCATTGCAGGCAGATTCTTCATCATTTGAGCCACAAATATCCGTTTCAAGGATTAATTTAAAATAGCTATTATCTCCAATGTGCAACGGTCTCAGCTGGACCTGGGTACACAGAGGGAGTGGGGACTAATTCTGTGGTCTGACTGTTGGACCCTTCTCTTCCCTTAAGTACCTGGGCTTATACTCTGTCCTATTGCAGCAGAAGGAATTGCAATATAAATTTAAAATATATATATACAACTCCTATAATATCTCAATTCTTTTACAATCCAAGGAAAGATAAGATGAAGACAAAATGTTTGAAGGAATACTGGCAGTACTAGTTGCTTGAATCATAGGCACTGAGTTACATTTCAAGTTATAAATTGTCACTACAATTTGTTGTTTGTTTTTCTGACATTTTTATAGTTCCAAACAGCAGTGAGATAGCCTCTCATTTATTCCAGGCCTTGCTTAATAGTATGTATTAAAGCATGACAGCTCAAAATGACTAGAACTAAAATGAGACAACATGATATTATAAAAAGAGTGCTGGCCTGAAAGCCATGAATTCTAACCCATGTTAGGGTTAGAAATGGTGTTATATTTCTAACAGTATGTAAACTTGAATGATTCTTAAGTTCTAGACTCTTGATTTCTCACCTTTAAGCAAAACACTGGAATTTGATGGTCTGAAGTCTTATACCCCTAGTTTTCTGACTATATTAGTTTGTTTTGAAAAGCTGGAGAAGGAAATAGAAAAAGCCAGCTTTCCCAGTTGCAAAGGGAGTAGATGCTGGCACAGGAATTCAGGACTGTATATGAAAATGTGTGATTATAGTACAATCATTATGATTCACCAAGAGAATAAATTCCCTTGTTGGTTACACACACACTCTCTCTCCTCCCCTTCCCACTCACAACTTTTACTTCCTGGTTTAAGAACAGTCTAAAAGTAGGAAAAGGATGTGGGTGGAGTGGGAAGAAGAGAGGAGGGATAGGGAAACGTTCTCTATTTGGAAGAGATTTTTAGAAACTCTTTTTCATGCTCATTTATACCACCTACAGTGCTTTTATTCTCCCTTGCTGAATGTTTGATTATCCTAACCAAACAGAAAGTAATAAGTCAAAATAGTTATCGTCACTCCTCTTCAAGCATAATAAGCTCAGTTAGAACATTTCCATACATACACAAATGATGACTTAATTCACTGAATAAAATTAAAAGGAATGAAAATTAAGAGACTCAATCATGCCAACAAGAGACAAGGAAAATTCCATAGTAAGGCAATTCCATTTCTATGCCTATGAGTGAAAGAGAAATGATCAAAATTGACCTTTGAAAGCAATTTTCCACTTTTTGTTCTCTGATATAGCAAGTCCACTATGATAGCAATCAAATAGCTTAAAAGTGGAGCTTGTAAGTAGGTTTTATAACATAAAATATTCAGCTCAGAGCCTTTCTAGATGAGGGTATTTGGTTTTGGTACAATCTGGATCACAACAGGAAAATCACTGGACTTGTAGTTCTCAAATATTTGAGGGAAGCTCCTGACAATAAGGAGGTGGTAAAGAGGTGGGATTTAGCTGAACTTTCTGTGGACTTCAAAATTAAATGCAACCTCTGCTGGGAATAAGATAGCACAGACTCATTTCTCCCTGTTTCTTTTTACTAAGTACAATAAAAACCTTGGGGGTAGGGAGATGCAAGAGGAAATCACAGGAGAACACAGAAAAACAGAAATTGGAAGGCAAAATAATTAAGGGTCCATGATTGAGGAACAATATAGTATTGAGTGCTTCTTACAACTTCCCACCTAACCAAAAAAGGTGGCCCAGACCCTCCATCTCCAAGTTGGCAACAGAAGGTGACTGTTATGGACTGAATGTTTCTATTCTACCAAAATTCATATGTTGAAGACATAACATCCAATGTGATGATATTTGCAAATGTGACATTTGGAAGAAAATTAGGTTTAGATCAGATCAAAGGGGTGGGATCCTCATGATGTGATTCATGCCCTTATAAGATGAGCAGGAAAGTAAGATATGTACTTTGCCCCACAGGCATGCAGGAAGGAAAGGGTGTCAGAGCACACAGTGAGAGGGCGTCCGTGTATCAGAGGGCTCAGCAAACCCACCCGTGCTAGCACCCTGATACTAAATCTTCCAGCCTCCAGAACTGACAGAAAACAAAGGTCAGTTGTTTCAGCCACTCAGTCTTTGGTATTTTGCTAAAGCAGCTCCAGCTAACTAAGACAGTGGCCCGGGTAGACCATCCCCTGAAAGAACAGGACTTCCACTGATGCCAGGAGAGATGAGGCACCACCAGCAAGGAACTGATCAGGAGCTCAACTAACAATAACTGGCCAGTCCTTCCCTGCTAATCCAGATACTCCCTGCTACTGCTGAGACTTAAGTGGTGAAGGGCACCCAGAGGGTATCATTCAATTAGTCATTCAGCAAATATTTACTTAATAGCTATTTTATGCTGTGCTCTTTTCTAAGTGCCGGGATATGTCAGTGGAAAAAACTGATACCAAAACATCTACAGATACATACCTGACATCATTATTCAATTAAGAATTTTTAAAAGACAACTGAAAAAGAATAATTTAAAGATTATCATACTGTATTTAAACACAGATATTTATAAACAGATTAAAATTTAGATCCTTATTTTCATTTATTTATATGGCTATGCCGGTTCTTAGTCTTAGCATGTGGCATCTTTTAGTTGCAGCCTGTGGAATCCAGTTACCTGACCAGGGATGGAACTCAGGCCCCCAGTATTGGGAGAGCTGAAGTCCTAGCCACTGCACTACCAAGGAAATCCCTAGATCCTCACTCTGAATCTAATTTGTTTTTCTCAGAAATTGGCAAAACCTTAGACAGGGATTACTAATATAACTGTTTCTTATCTTCTGCACTGTCACCCAAGCTTTGCAAATTTTCTTTCTTTATTTTTTTTTGCCTCACACAGCCATAAACCTGGGAAGTTTGTGATGAGTTATTATTTCCCTTTATCAGAATTCTTACTCTCTGTATAAATGTTTATTCACATTTGTAGATTTTAAATACAGTTTTCTACAATACTGCTAAAAAGATTGCTCCTCCCCAACGTACTCTGTGAAATGCCAGCTGCCTGCTTTAATCTAGAAAGGCATTTGCTGTTGTAATGGGTGGTGTTCTACTCTATGATCAGCATTCAAAGACCTTTTACTTTTCTGAATATTCTCTGAAATCTGCTCAACATTGTGGCAATGGGAATAGTTTAAAAACTTCTAACATGTTGGAATAAAAAGTAATTTCCTAACTGAATCCAAGCTTAAAATATTCCATGTGGAGCAAAATCATGGAATTTGTTATTCTATTAAACATCCAAGTGACTACAGTTTTCTGAGGATTAATTATTTAAACATTGCAGGCTACTTGCTAACATATTCTTCAGCAAAATGGGACATCATTCTTTTTCCCACCCCTGCCACTAATGTATCACATTTGCTTCAGATATAAAATACTGCCCATTCAATTTAAAAGAATGAGATGTCATTTACCTAAATGATTTTAAAATCTTTTCCTGAACAAACTTTTACATAATAATTACAAACTCAGTTGAAGAGTTCCTGTATACCCTTTATCCATTCTACAGTTGACATTTTAAATTACTTTGTTACATTTCTAAAAACTAAGAAACTGATGATGGTACATTATTATTAAATAAACTTCAGATTATTTGAATTAAATTAGTTTTACTATGAATGCCCCTTTCTGTTCCAATCTCTGGTGTCTGATAGTTTCTTGATCTTTATTTGTATGTCATGATCTTGGCAGTCTTGAGAGCTGGCCAGAGTACCCTATAGGATGTCCTTAATTTGGGTCTTTCTAATGCTGTATCTTAAGATTAGATTGAGGCTACATGGGTCTGGGGAAAGAATTCTATACATGTGATCCTGTCACATCAAATCATCATGGGGAGGTTGGTATCCACAAGGCATCACTGATAATGTTAAATTTCATCACTTTGACAAGATGTTGTGTAAGGCGTCTCCACTGTAGAGTTATCATTTGTCCCTTTCTGTACTCTATTCTTTGGAAGTGTAGTTCGTTTATGTTTCCATTTTAAAATGAATGAGTCACAGAAAACATAACAACAATTGTATAGCTACCACTCAGATTTAAATAAGTTTTAAAATTTAGACATTTTGCTCCATTTTTGGGGGGAATACTTTACCTTTATTAGCTCTTTTAATTGTTAAAAAGAAAAAAACCTTTGAGGTTGATTTTGTCATTGTGGTTCAATCACTCAGTCATGGCTGACTCTTTGCATCTCCATGGACTGCAGCATGCCAGACTTCCCTGTCCTTAACCATTTCCTGGAGCATGCTCAAACTCATGTCCATTGAGTCCATTATGCTATCCATGCATTTTTAATAACAAAAAATATTAACATATGGAGTTGATATTATTTATATGTTACTACATTATTTCATTTTCTTTTTTTGCTTTGTAGAGACAAGCTGATTTAAAATGAATGTTCAATGAAAAGAAATAAATTTCATTTTGGCAAATACAGCTTGACTACATGTACATAAATTTTAAAAAGAAAAATAAATATTGTATGAATATCTACATATATAGTATCAAGATCATTGAACCAAAAATGTTTAATATTTTTTTTTACTTTGCTTCTTAAACTTCTTTGAGTTTAATTCTTATTTAAGTATATTAGTAGTAATATTCCTTTGACAAGAGTTTGATAACACTGAACTCTCCATCTATGGCTCCTCCAAAATTATCTTTATTTTACCCTAAGTATTGAATGATATTTTAGCTGGGTATAGAATGCTAGGATGACAGCTATTTCCTCCCATAATTCAAAGATAAGGCTAGACAGGTATAAAATGGGGCTTTCCCAGGTGGGTCAGTGGTAAAGAATCTGCCTGCCAATGCAGGAGATGCAGTTTCAATCCTTAGGTCGAAAGATCACCTGGATCAGGGAATGGTAACCCACTCCAGTATTCTTGCCTGGGAAATCCCATAGATAGGAGCCTGATGGACTACCACCCATGGGGCCATAAAGAGTCAGACACAACTGAGTGACTAAACAACAACAGGGATAGAATGCTATCATCAAATAGTAATTCCCTTGAAGGTTAACTACTTTTTCTCTTTGTTTACTTTAAAATATTATTTCAAGTTGTATGATTTCACTAAATGTATCTAAAATATGATTTAATTTTAGTTATGCTGCTTAGAAGTCAGTGTCCTTTTTTGATTCACTGAGAATCAACATTTTATGGGTGGCTCTCTTTCCAACTATGACTCTAGCCTCTTCAAACTTTCTCTTAGCTGATAGACAGAACTTACCCGTTTTCTATTTCTAGTACAAGGCAGCTCTTCATGAATTCTGACTTTATGCTAATTGATCAGGTTATCTTATACTTCTGGGTCACATGTGTTCCTCCTGATAGAAGGTGTTTCAAGACACTAAGGCTTATGTGATTTTGATGCTTTATTGAGTGTTTGAATCTAAGCTCACTCAACTCCATAAATTTCTTTTCCTTCTTTGTTTCAAGGAACTAATACTTTGCCATTCAAAGTTCTGAGGATGTGTATTCATTTAAAATAAATTGTATCTTATTTTATACAGAATTTCGAAGTGTTTATAGAAGAGGGAGTAGAATAGCCAAAGCGGCCAAAGTATTGGCCACTGATGCAAAGAACTGACTCACTGGAAAACACCCTGATGCTAGGAAAGATTGAAGGCAGGAGGAGAAGGGGACGACAGAGGATGATATGATTGGATGGGATCACTGAATCGATGGACATGAGTCTGAATAAGCTCTGGGAGTTGGTGATGGACAGGGAAGTCTGGTGTGCTGCAGTCCATGGGGTCACAAAGAGTCAAACACGACTTAGTGACTGAACTGAGTAGAATGGCTCTGTCATGTTATGACAGGCTGTTGTATTAACTGGAAACACCTGAACACCATTTCTGTATAAGATATTTTTTCCCATGGAGATAAAAAAGAATGCTGACCAAAAATATAATATCTACTTTCTAGATGTTTGAAGTCTAATTAGGTATGTCAGACACATATTCATAGATTATGAAAGGAAAAAATGTTATTAGCATTGCATAGTGATTTAAACAGTATAAATTAGTTACTAGAAACCTTGGCTTTAAAGCTAGAATTCCTAGATTTTGAATATAAACTCCAGCATTTGACAAATATAAAAATTTTTCATAAAATAGGTCAAAACTGGTTTCAAAATTAACCTGTGACAAGGATGATTTGACAGAAAGTGGATTTTGTGATAAGGATTTGCTTTGAAAACAATTGTACTATAATTGGAACCCACTACAAGAGTGTGAGTTGTATGACCCAATGTCAGCCAAAAAATAGTAAGAATCTTGGGGACTAATGCAAGAACCAATATATACTAGTGTTAGTACATATTGCTGGACTGGAGCCACTCAGCCCTTGATAATTAGGAGATAACAGGAGACCAACAGAGAACCTCTTTGGAGTGGACAGCAGAAAAGTCATGGACTAAGGAGACATGACTCCTTGAGGCATAGAAGACATTATTTCATAGGAGTTGAGATCAGAAGAGTGCCCCAAAGGGATCTGCATGAAAGCAAAACAGGCTTAATTTATCTGCCAGTCCTAGACAGCATGAAGATATTTTACAACAGTATCAGTCCAATGCAAACTTCCTGTTTCCACCATTGCCATGACAAGTGGGGAAAGAGATAATCAGAAAAGGTAACCACATTCTCTTTCAATGCTACTGACTCTCCCATATAAAAACACTGTGAGTTTTTACATTACCTGAGAGTCAGGAGCAAAGTGACAGGATTGCCAAATCTTAATTCAGTGGCAGAGGAAAATTTTCCCTAGCTGAATAAAATTCCAGGGGACAAAAGTAAAGTATTTTTCTAAATACACATTTCAAGGTCACCTTTTTCGTCTGAATCCTCTTTAATTGAAAATGGCCTTCCACTATAAATTTTGTAATTTCTCCTCCATTCCAAATTTTGATTAAAATTTTAAAATCAGTAATATGTAAATAGGATGAGTTATTCATTGCAAGTATTGTGACATTAATATTGTTTTTCTAAAGAGTTAAAATTGTCTTCTTCTATTAAAGGTGTTAATTCAACATATCGCATAATATAATTTAATGTGCTCCTTTACGTTTCATTTTTCCTTGACTCTGGCATTATTTAGGAGAGTTTTCTATTATTATTGCCATTACTATTGATTTCTTTTTCATTGTGCTCATATGCAAAAAATAAATTTTTAGAATCTAATTTTTAAGGAATTAAGGTTGTCAGTGGGAATAATTTTTAAAGGCCACTGTGAACTACTAAAAAGAATAGATGCCTATGTAAAGTAAGATACCTGATATATGCTACTTAATCAATGTTTACTATCTGCTTACTTGTTTTATGTTTGTTTCATAAATTAAACCAAAGGGAATACCAAACACTTTGTAAATATTTCAGCATGTATGTCTATCACATAAGGAGTTTAAAAATATATAACCACAAGAGCTTCAGCATACTAACAGCCTATTATTTCCTTTATATCATTAAATGTTGATTCAATGAGCAAATTTCCTATTTATCTCAAAAATATTATTTTACGAACAGCATTTTTGAGGGAGCAAAAACAGACTATCCTGCATTGTACTAGATTTATATATCTCTTAAGCATTTTTTTAAGATACACGCTATTTTTCCCCATTTTTTTATGTTATCTATGTGTCAAATTAACCAAATCATCTGTTCTGCAGAGTGTCCCACTTTATGGATTTGGCAGACTGTATCCATGCTGTGTTTTTAACATGTTCCTATATATAACATTCATCTTTAAAACTAGAGAATTGGTTAAATTTTGATGCAATGGTAAGAATACCACATAAATGGTGTTCTGTATTTCTTATTGTATCACATCAGGAAGAAGGAAATGTCTGATTGTTCCATATTTACTAATATTAAGACTAACCAGTTAATGTGAGTGGTGCCAACTTCATTTATTCATTATAAAGTTCTCATCAGTATTTCACCAGTTGGTTTCAGAACCAATAGCTGCCTAGATCCATTATTTTATTACAGTCTGAAATGGTATTTACTACACTGTATGGTATTCTCTTTATTTAACCTTGAAATTCTTCTGTAAAGAACTTTTCCTCATCAACTATTTAGTTATCTTGAAGTACAATCTGTTTATAAAAATGTTTCTTTTTACCTTCATTTCCTCATTTGAAAAAAAATGAGTTGATACTATAGAAAACTTCAAAAATGAAAACATTAGTTTATGTTTTTATTCTGTTACAGTAGATATTTTATATATTTGAGCTGTGTCAGCTAATGCAATTATATTCTTTGTCAGGTTCAAACTATTCCATCTTTGATCTGTTGGTGTTCCCTTCAGATAGATTCTTTTGTCCATTTGAGACAACTATGACTGTTTTTAAAATAGATTTCTTGCCTTCTGATATGACAAAATATTTCAGGTTTATCTTGTATATTTGGGCTTCCCTTGTGGCTCAGTTGGTAAAGAATCCTCCTGCAATGCAGACCTGGGTTCAGCCCCTGGATTAGGAAGATCTCCTGGAGAAGGGAAAGGCTACCCACCCACTCCAATATTCTGGCCAGGAGAATCCATGGGTTTGCAAAGAGTCGGACATGACTGAGCAACTGCTACTTTCACTTGTCTCATATATTTATCACCCTGAACTGGAATAAGCTTTTTCTTCAAAGAGTACTGATTCATTTTAGTAAGAAACATTTACAGGCCATAATCTGAGCCCTAAGAATGTTCATTTCTACTGGACTGATGTTAGTGTTAAGCTTTTTAGTGTACAAAACAAGCATATATTTGGGAAAGAGTAAAAAAGTAAAAACATGTTATTTCATATTCAAAGATAAAAAAACAGGATTAATACTTAATCTCTTTGACTTTATGTCTTTATTAACAAAAAATGGTTTCCCAGATATTACATAATTACTTCTTTATTTGATCTATCCAAAGATAAGTATTATTAACAAAAAAAAATTGAGGTCAGCCAAAGATTTATTTGTGATTATATATATAGGCTTCCCTGATGGCTCAGTGGGTAAAGAAGCTGCCTGCAGAGCAGGAGACACAGGAGATGTGGGTTTGATCCTGGGTCTAGAAGATCCCCTGGAGAAGGAAATGACAACCTACTACAGTATTCTTGTGAATGGACAGAGGAGACTGGTGGGCTACAGTCCAAAGGGTCACAGAGAGTTGGACATGACTGAGCCCATACACAAACACATGTATCTATATATATCTATATTTTTTTTTATTGAGATACCATGGGGTCGCAAGAGTCGGACATGACTTAGCGACTAAACCACTACCACCACCACCATCACCACATACTTTTAGGGATATATGGTTAATATAGTCATTTTAAAATACTTTTACATAATTAACATGTTTATGCTAATAATTTCTTATACATTTAGGTTCACTTATTTTACCCTTTTTTATTATTAAAATTTATATGGTCTTAGAGAGCCTTATACCACACCAAACTTGTAAACTATTAGTAAGTTGAAACAACAACCAGCAACCTTTGGTTACCCCAAAGATTAGCATATCTATCGATTTTTACTATAGATCCATCTATCTATATTTATATAACTTTCTATCTACATATCTTATTCACGTGAAAATTCTAACTATTTATGGATAAATATTTTCTGAACCAAAAACTGCGACAAGGGGTCTGACCACAGGACCACCTAGTTTAAATCGGCACTGCCTCTCCAAATCAGGAATATGGCATTGCTAAACCATAACTCTCTATATGTTATCTACCAAATTAGCTTTTAGCAGATGACGTCAGAGGTTTTTTTTTGTCTCAAGGACAGAAAGATTGAGGATCATAATGAAACAAAAGGAATATAAAACTAAAGTAGAATTAGTCAGTTCAGTCGCTCAGTCATGTCCGACTCTTTGTGACCCCTTGAACCACAGCACGCCAGGCTTCCCTGTCCATCACCAACTCCCGGAGTTTACCCAAACTCATGTCCATTGAGATGGTGATGCCATCCAACTATCTCATCCTCGTCCCCTTCTCCTCCTGCCCTCAACCTTTCCCAGCATCAGGGTCTTTTCAAATGAGTCAGCTCTTCGCATCAGGTGGCCAAAGTATTGGAGTTGCAGCTTCAACATCAGTCCTTCCAATGAACACCCAGGACTGATCTCCTTTAGATGGACTGGTTGGATCTCCTTGCAGTCCACAGGACTCCCAAGAGATTTCTTCAACACCACAGTTCAAAAGCATCAATTCTTCTGCGCTCAGCTTTCTTTATAGTCCAACTCTCATGTCCATAAATGACTACTGGAAAAACCATAATCTTGACTAGATGTACGTTTGTTGACAAAGTAGTGTCTCTACTTTTTAATATGCTGCATAAACGCTAAAAGTAAGTGTCTTTTAATTTCATGGCTGCCATCACCATCTGCAGTAATTTTGGAGTCCCCAGAAATAAAGTCAGTCACTGTTTCCACTGTTTTCTCATCTATTTGCCATGAAGTGATGGGACCAGACGCCATGATCTTAGTTTTCTGAATGTTAAGCTTTAAGCCAACTTTTTCACTCTCCTCTTTCACCTTCATCAAGAGGCTCTTAAGTTCTTCTTCACTTTCTGCCATAAGGGTGGTGTCATCTGCATATCTGAGGTTATTGATATTTCTCCACACAATCTTGATTCCAGCCTGTATTTCTTCCAGTCCAGCGTTTCTCATTTTGTACTCTGCATATAAGTTAAATAAGCAGGGTGACAATATAAAGCCTTGACGTATTCCTTTTCCTATTTGGAACCAGTCTGTTGTTCCATGTCTAGTTCTAACTGTTGCTTCCTGACCTGCATACAGGTTTCTCAAGAGGCAGGTCAGGTGGTCTGGTATTTCCATCTCTTGAAGAGTTTTCCACAGTTTATTGTGATCCACACAGTCAAAGGCTTTGGCATAGTCAATAAAGCCGAAATAGATTTTTTTTTCTGGAACTCTCTTGCTTTTTTGATGATCTAGTGGATGTTGGCAATTTGATCTCTGGTTCCTCTGCCTTTTCTAAAACCAGCTTGAACATCTGGAAGTTCATGGTTCATGTATTGGTGAAGCCTGGCTTGGAGAATTTCGAGCATTACTTTACTAGTGTGTGAGATGAGTGCAATTGTGCGGTAGTTTGAGCATTCTTTGGCATTGCCTTTCCTAGGGATTGGAATGAAAACTGACCTTTTCCAGTCCTGTGGCCACTGCTTAGTTTTCCAAATTTGCTGACATATTGACTGCAGCACTTTCACGGCATCATCTTTTAGGATTTGAAATAGCTCCACTGGAATTCCATCACCTCCACTAGCTTTGTTTGTAGTGATGCTTCTTAAGGCCCACTTGACTTCACATTCCAGGATGTCTGGCTCTAGGTGAGTGATCACACCATTGTGATTATCTGGGTCGTGAAGATCTTTTTCGTAGCATTCTGTGTATTCTTGCCACCTCTTCTTAATATCTTCTGCTTCTGTTAGGTCCATACCATTTCTGTGCTTTATTGTGCCCATCTTTGCATGAAATGTTCCCTTGATATCTCTAATTTTCTTGAAGAGATCTCTTTCCCATTCTGTTGTTTTCCTCTTATTTCTTTGCATTGATTAATGAGGAAGGTTTTCTTATCTCTCCTTGCTATTCTTTGGAACTCTGCATTCAGATGCTTATATCTTTCCTTTTCTCCTTTGCTTTTCACTTCTCTAAGTAGAATCAGTAGTTTAGTCTTTTTTTTTTTTTTTTTAGTTTTTTTTTTTTTTTTATTAGTTGGAGGCTAATTACTTCACAACATTTCAGTGGGTTTTGTCATACATTGATATGAATCAGCCATGGATTTACACGTATTCCCAATCCCGATCCCCCCTCCCACCTCCCTCTCCACCCGATTCCTCTGGGTCTTCCCAGTGCACCAGGCCCGAGCACTTGTCTCATGCATCCCACCTGGGCTGGTGATCTGTTTCACCATAGATAGTATACATGCTGTTCTTTTGAAATATCCCACCCTCACATTCTCCCACAGAGTTCAAAAGTCTGTTCTGTATTTCTGTGTCTCTTTTTCTGTTTTGCATATAGGGTTATCGTTACCATCTTTCTAAATTCCATATATATGTGTTAGTATGCTGTAATGTTCTTTATCTTTCTGGCTTACTTCACTCTGTATAAGGGGCTCCAGTTTCATCCATCTCATTAGGACTGGTTCAAATGAATTCTTTTTAACGGTTGAGTAATATGTCTCCAAAGGACTCCTGTGCTGTGCTGCGCTTACTCGCTCAGTTGTGTACAACTCGTTGCGACCCCATGGACTATATCCTACTAGATGCCTCTGTCCATGGGGATTCTCCAGGCAAGAATACTGGAGTGGGTTGTCATACCCTCCTCCAGGTGATCTTCTCAACCCAGGGATAGAACCCAGGGCTCCTGCATTGAAGGCAGATTCTTTGCCATACGAGTCACCAGGCCTTAAGTGTCTTAACAGATTCATTTTGCACATAATACTTTTTCTATAGGCATTTTGAGTATTGGGAGGACCAGGCTAGGAACTGTTCATCATCAAACACAATGAATTCCAATTAGATTTTCCAAATACACTTTTCCAAAAGACAACCCATATTGTGCTCATTTCCTGCCTTAAATATTATTCCTTTTCACTTCCTCCACCTTAAGAAGACATTTTTTAAATCCCACAGCTTCACATAAGCCTTATAGGTAGTCACAAGTAAGGATTTCCAAAGTGTTTTCAGGCAATCCTTAGAGCCTCATGTGCTTCTCATGTTCCAGTCCCATCACGGGACTCTGAGTGGGCACGAATCTGGATCTCAGCCTGTTTTACTCAAAATAGATTCTTTTTGATACATTTCATAAATAATTTGGTTCTTTGGAGACTTTATCTGAAAAAGAAGCATTTTTCTCCTTAAAAAGAAATTCAAATTCTCAAATTCACGAGTTTAAAAATGAATATATTAGCCTCATTCTCTCCCTATGAAGTGTCATAAACATGTCAAATACAGCCTTAGAGGAAGTAGAATGAGTGTTCCATACCTATCTTTAGGGTAGTCACACAATAGCACAAGTCATCTGTATTTCAAAGTCAGAACTCTCTACCACAAATAAACATATATATATATTTAAACCTAATGGAATACCAAATGGTAAATCCCATTCATTTATAAAGTATAACTTTACTATTATCATAACCAGGTTCTTTTCCCACCAAGACACATAAAATATCCTGAGCAAGAAAAATTTTGTATGTTTGTGTAAAACACTAGAGAAGAGGGAGGAGCCAAGATGGCAGAGGAGTAGGACGGGGAGACCACTTTCTCTCCTACAAATTCATCAAAAGAATAACTGAACGCAGAGCAAACTTCGCAAAACAACTTCGGATCGCTAGCTGAGGTCATCAGGCGCCCAGAAAAGCAGCCCATTGTCTTCGAAAGGAGGTAGGACAAAATATAAAAGATAAAAAGTGAGACAAAAGAGCTAAGGACGGAGATCCATCCCGGGAGCTCTTAGGCGGCATTGCTTGTGGTAGGGTCCGGCCCGAGTGCCCTGAGGACAATCGGAGGGAACTTCTGTGAGTTGCCAACTTGAACTGTGGGAGACCAAAAGAGAGAGAGTAAATTAACCGGCCCGAACACACTGCCGGCCGTTCGCAGAACAAAGAGACCGAGAGGGTCCAGAGAGGAGCTCGCAGGCTGCGGACCGGCCCAGCCCTGCCGGAGGCAGGAGGCAGGGGGGAGGGGAAGGTCGCGGCGAGACACAGGGCGCAGGCAGCCGACCTGCGCGGGCGGGGACTGGGGCTGGGGACGCGGAGGGCGGAAGGCGCGCGCGCCCGACTGGCGCCAGCGGAAACTGAGACTGGGTCCGCGGAAGGGAGTGGGCGCGCCATACCGGGGTAGAGTGCGCCCACAAGCCCCTGGCTGCCTGGACCGCTCTGACGGGGAAGGCACAGAGAGCAGGCGCAGCTTTTCCTTCCGCGCTTTTGTGGAACACCCGAGGGCTGGAACCTCGCGCAGCGCGGGGCGCGCTCCATATAGAACAGCCGGGAGCCTGAGCAGCACAGACGGAGAAAGCAGCGTCAGCCCCTCCCGGCAGCCCCAGCCCATCCCCGCGGCGCAAGCCCGTCCCCATAGCGCCAGCCACTCCCGGCAGCACAAGACCCTCCCTGCCCTGCAGAGCGACGGAACTAGCTACCTGAATAAGAGTCCACCTCCGCCCGCCTGTGTCAGGGCGGAAATGAGGCTCTGAAGAGACCGGCAAACAGAAGCCAAATAAACAAAGGGAACCGCTTCAGAAGGGACTGGTGCAACAGATTAAAATCCCTCTAGGAAACACTGACTACACCGGAGGGGCCTGTAGATATCGAGAAGCGTAAGCTGGAACGAGGAGCTATCTGAAACTGAGCCGAACCCACACTGACCGCAACAGCTCCAGAGAAACTCCTAGATATAATTTTACTTTTTTCTCTTTTTTTTTTTTTTTATTTTTTAATTTTTTTTTCTATCTTTTTTTTCTTTTTTCTTTCTTCTCTTTTATTTTCCTTTAAAATCCCCTATTACTCCCCCATTACTCCTTAACTTTCATTTCCACAGACTTTTACGATTTTTTTAATTAGGGGGAAAAAAAAAACTTTTTTTTTTTTCTTTTTTTTCTTTTTCTTTCTTTTTTTTTCTTTTTTTTCTTTCCTTTTTCTCTTCTATTTTCTATTTTTCTTTTTCTCTTATTTCTTTTAAAGTCCTCTAGTACTCCTCTACTACTCCTTAATTTTCATTTTCAATACACTATAACCTTACAAAAAAAAAATAAATAAAAGAAGAGAAGCCCTATTTTTAAACCAAAGATTATTCTCTCCCAATCTTGACTCTCTGTTTTCTACCTCAGAACACCTCTATTTCCTCCTTTCCCCTTCTCTTCCCAATCCAATTCTGTGAATCCTTGTAGGTGACTGGGCTACGGAGAACACTCTGGGAACAGACAGCTGCGTAGATCTGTCTCTAGCTGGAGAGTCCCCCTTTTTCTCCTCCTGTTCATCTCTATCTCCCTCCTCCCTCTCCTCTTCTTCATGTAACTCTGTGAACCTCTCTGGGTGTCCCTAACGGGGGACAATCTTTTAGCCATTAACCTAGAAGTTTTCTTATCAGGGCTGTATAGTTGGAGAAGTCCTGAGACTACAGGAAGAAGAAAACTGAAATCCAGAGGCAGGAGACTTAAGCCCAAAACCTGAGAACACCAGAAAACTCCTGACTACATGGAACTTTAAGTAATAAGTGACCGTCCAAAAGCCTCCATACCTACACTGAAACCAACCACCACCCAAGAGCCAATAAGTTTTAGAGCAAGACATACCACGCAAATTCTTCAGCAACGCAGGAACATAGCCCTGAACATCAACATACAGGCTGCCCAAGGACACACCTAACACATAGACCCATCTCAAAACTCATTACTGGGCACTCCATTGCTCTCCAAAGAAAAGAAATCAAGTTCCACGCACCAGAACACTGACGCAAGCTCCCCTAACCAGGAAATCTTGACAAGCCAATTGTCTAACCCCACCCACTGGGTTAATCCTCCACAATAAAAAGGAACCACAGACCTCCAGAATACAGAAAGCCCACTCCAGATACAGCAATCTAAACAAGATGAAAAGGCAAAGAAATACCCAACAGGTAAAGGAACATGAAAAATGCCCACCAAGTCAAACAAAAGAGGAGGAGATAGGGAATCTACCTGAAAAAGAATTTAGAATAATGATAATAAAAATGATCCAAAATCTTGAAAACAAAATGGAGTTACAGATAAATAGCCTGGAAACAAAGATTGAAAAGATTCAAGAACTGTTTAATAAAGACCTAGAAGAAATAAAAAAGAGTCAATTAAAAATGAACAATGCAATGAATGAGATCAAAAAGACTTTGGAGGGAACCAAGAGTAGAATAACGGAGGCAGAAGACAGGATAAGTGAGGTAGAAGATAAAATGGTGGAAATAAATGAAGCAGAGAGGAAAAAAGAAAAAAGGATCAAAAGAAATGAGGACAATCTCAGGGACCTCTGGGACACTGTGAAACGCCCCAACATTCGAATCATAGGAGTTCCAGAAGAAGAAGACAAAAAGAAAGGCCATGAGAAAATACTCGAGGAGATAATAGCTGAAAACTTCCCTAAAATGGGGAAGGAAATAGCCACCCAAATCCAAGAAACCCAGAGAGTCCCAAACAGGATAAACCCAAGGCGAAACACCCCAAGACACATATTAATCAAATTCACAAAGATCAAACACAAAGAACAAATATTAAAAGCAGCAAGGGAAAAACAACAAATAACACACAAAGGGATTCCCATAAGGATAACAGCTGATCTATCAATAGAAACCCTCCAGGCCAGAAGGGAATGGCAGGATGTACTGAAAGTAATGAAAGAGAATAACCTACAACCTAGATTACTGTATCCAGCAAGGATCTCATTCAGATATGAAGGAGAATTCAAAAGCTTTACAGACAAGCAAAAGCTGAGAGAATTCAGCACCACCAAACCAGCTCTTCAACAAATGCTAAAGGATCTTCTCTAGACAGGAAATGCAGAAAGGTTGTATAAACGTGAACCCAAAACAACAAAGTAAATGGCAACGGGACCACACCTATCAATAATTACCTTAAATGTAAATGGGTTGAATGCCCCAACCAAAAGACAAAGACTGGCTGAATGGATACAAAAACAAGACCCCTATATATGCTGTCTACAAGAGACCCACCTCAAAACAAGAGACACATACAGACTAAAAGTGAAGGGCTGGAAAAAAATATTTCATGCAAACGGAGACCAAAAGAAAGCAGGAGTCGCAATACTCATATCAGATAAAATAGACTTTCAAATAAAGGATGTGAAAAGAGACAAAGAAGGACACTACATAATGATCAAAGGATCAATCAAAGAAGAAGATATAACAATTATAAATATATATGCACCCAACATAGGAGCACCGCAATATGTGTGGCAAACACTAACGAGTATGAAAGAGGAAATTAATAGTAACACAATAATAGTGGGAGACTTTAATACCCCACTCACAACTATGGATGGATCAACCAAACAGAAAATTAACAAGGAAACACAAACCTTAAATGACACAATGGACCAGCTAGACCTAATTGATATCTATAGGACATTTCACCCCAAAACAATCAACTTCACCTTTTTCTCAAGTGCACATGGAACATTCTCCAGAATAGATCACATCCTGGGCCATAAATCTGGTCTTGGAAAATTCAAAAAAATTGAAATCATTCCAGTCATCTTTTCTGACCACAGTGCAGTAAGATTAGATCTCAATTACAGGAAAAAAATTGTTAAAACTTCAAACATATGGAGGCTAAATAACACGCTTCTGAATAACCAACAAATCATAGAAGAAATCAAAAAAGAAATCAAAATATGTATAGAAATGAATGAAAATGAAAACACAACAACCCAAAACCTATGGGACACTGTAAAAGCAGTGCTAAGGGGAAGGTTCATAGCATTACAGGCTTACATCAAGAAACAAGAAAAAAAACTAAATAAATAACCTAACTCTACACCTAAAGCAATTAGAGAAGGAAGAAATGAAGAACCCCAGAGTTAGCAGAAGGAAAGAAATCTTAAAAATCAGGGCAGAAATAAATGCAAAAGAAACTAAAGAGACCATAGCAAAAATCAACAAAGCTAAAAGCTGGTTTTTTGAAAAAATAAACAAAATTGACAAACCATTAGCAAGACTCATTAAGAAACAAAGAGAGAAAAACCAAATTAACAAAATTAGAAATGAAAATGGAGAGATCACAACAGACAACACTGAAATACAAAGGATCATAAGAGACTACTACCAGCAGCTCTATGCCAATAAAATGGACAACTTGGATGAAATTGACAAATTCTTAGAAAAGTATAACTTTCCAAAACTGAACCAGGAAGAAATAGAAGATCTTAACAGACCCACCACAAGCAAGGAAATCGAAACTGTCATCAAAAATCTTCCAGCAAACAAAAGCCCAGGACCAGATGGCTTCACAGTTGAATTCTACCAAAAATTTAGAGAAGAGCTAACACCTATCTTACTCAAACTCTTCCAGAAAATTGCAGATGAAGGTAAGCTTCCAAACTCATTCTATGAGGCCACCATCACCCTAATTCCAAAACCAGACAAAGATGCCACAAAAAAAGAAAACTACAGGCCAATATCACTGATGAACATAGATGCAAAAATCCTTAACAAAATTCTAGCAAACAGAATCCAACAACATATTAAAAAAATCATACACCATGACCAAGTGGGCTTTATCCCAGGAATGCAAGGATTCTTTAATATCCGCAAATCAATCAATGTAATACACCACATTAACAAATTGAAAGATAAAAACCATATGATTATCTCAATAGATGCAGAGAAAGCCTTTGACAAAATTCAACACTCATTTATGATTAAATCTCTCCAAAAAGCAGGAATAGAAGGAACATACCTCAACATAATAAAAGCTATATATGACAAACCCACAGCAAGCATCACCCTCAATGGTGAAAAATTGAAGGCATTTCCCCTGAAATCAGGAACAAGACAAGGGTGCCCACTCTCACCACTACTATTCAACATAGTGTTGGAAGTTTTGGCCACAGCAATCAGAGCAGAAAAAGAAGTAAAAGGAATCCAGATAGGAAAAGAAGAAGTAAAACTCTCACTGTTTGCAGATGACATGATCCTCTATATAGAAAACCCTAAAGACTCTACCAGAAAATTACTAGAGCTAATCAATGAATATAGTAGAGTTGCAGGATATAAAATTAACACACAGAAATCCCTTGCATTCCTATATACTAACAATGAAAAAACAGAAAGAGAAATTAAGGAAACAATACCATTCACCATTGCAACAAAAAGAATAAAATACTTAGGAGTATATCTACCTAAAGAAACAAAGGACCTATACATAGAAAACTATAAAACACTGATGAAAGAAATCAAAGAGGACACAAACAGATGGAGAAACATACCGTGTTCATGGATTGGAAGAATCAATATTGTCAAAATGGCTATTCTACCCAAAGCAGTCTATAGATTCAATGCAATCCCTATCAAGCTACCAACGGTATTTTTCACAGAACTAGAACAAAGAATTTCACAATTTGTATGGAAATACAAAAAAACTCGAATAGCCAAAATAATCTTGAGAAAGAAGAATGGAACTGGAGGAATCAACCTGCCTGACTTCAGACTCTACTACAAAGCCACAGTCATCAAGACAGTATGGTACTGGCACAAAGACAGAAATATAGATCAATGGAACAGAATAGAAAGCCCAGAGATAAATCCACGAACTTATGGACACCTTATCTTTGACAAAGGAGGCAAGCATATACAATGGAAAAAAGACAACCTCTTTAACAAGTGGTGCTGGGAAAACTGGTCAACCACTTGTAAAAGAATGAAACTAGAACACTTTCTAACACCATACACAAAAATAAACTCAAAATGGATTAAAGATCTAAATGTAAGACCAGAAACTATAAAACTCCTAGAGGAGAACATAGGCAAAACACTCTCCGACATAAATCACAGCAAGATCCTCTATGACCCACCTCCCAGAATATTGGAAATAAGAGCAAAACTAAACAAATGGGACTTAATGAAACTTAAAAGCTTTTGCACTACAAAGGAAACTATAAGTAAGGTGAAAAGACAGCCCTCAGATTGGGAGAAAATAATAGCAAATGAAGAAACGGACAAAGGATTAATCTCAAAAATATACAAGCAACTCCTGCAGCTCAATTCCAGAAAAATAAATGACCCAATCAAAAAATGGGCCAAAGAACTAAACAGACATTTCTCCAAAGAAGACATACAGATGGCTAACAAACACATGAAAAGATGCTCAACATCACTCATTATTAGAGAAATGCAAATCAAAACCACAATGAGGTACCATTACACGCCAGTCAGGATGGCTGCTATCCAAAAGTCTACAAGCAATAAATGCTGGAGAGGGTGTGGAGAAAAGGGAACCCTCTTACACTGTTGGTGGGAATGCAAACTAGTACAGCCGCTATGGAAAACAGTGTGGAGATTTCTTAAAAACCTGGAAATAGAACTGCCATATGACCCAGCAATCCCACTTTTGGGCATACACACTGAGGAAACCAGATCTGAAAGAGACACATGCACCCCAATGTTCATCGCAGCACTGTTTATAATAGCCAGGACATGGAAGCAACCTAGATGCCCATCAGCAGATGAATGGATAAGGAAGCTGTGGTACATATACACCATGGACTATTACTCAGCCATTAAAAAGAATTCATTTGAACCAGTCCTAATGAGATGGATGAAGCTGGAGCCCATTATACAGAGTGAAGTAAGCCAGAAAGATAAAGAACATTACAGCATACTAACACATATATATGGAATTTAGAAAGGTGATAACGATAACCCTATATGCAAAACAGAAAAAGAGACACAGAAATACAGAACAGACTTTTGAACTCTGTGGGAGAATGTGAGGGTGGGATATTTCAAAAGAACAGCATGTATACTATCTATGGTGAAACAGATCACCAGCCCAGGTGGGATGCATGAGACAAGTGCTCCGGCCTGGTGCACTGGGAAGACCCAGAGGAATCGGGTGGAAAGGGAGGTGGGAGGGGGGATCGGGATTGGGAATACATGTAAATCCATGGCTAATTCATATCAATGTATGACAAAACCCACTGGAAAAAAAAATAATAATAAAAAAAAAAAGAGGAAAAAAAAAAAAAACACTAGAGAAGTTCCTTGAAGTAGCAAATTGGCTCTTAAAGACACCATCTTTTTTAAGTGAAAAACACTGGCCAATAAATTCATCACAGGAAAAATCCTCCAGCTCTGAAAATACAGTCTAAGTATTTTATTCTCCATTCTCAGATAAAAATCTCTGTCTTTGAATTTATTTCCTAATGATGTTTAGAGCTTGGAATACAAATTTAACTCACACTATGTGAGTTCCTTACAAAGAACTGTTAAGCAGAAGAGCTTTATAAATTTCAAACAAATGCCTTACAGAGACCATTTCAGATAGTACATATTTACCTAAAAGTAAACAAGCCATGTTCTCATGGTCTCTCTTAAGATAATACTATTTACAGAGTTCTAGAAAACTTTAAATCTAAATCTAAAAAATGCATTATCTTCTATTAGTGTATCTTCAAACTCATACATAGATTTATAACTTCATTTAAGTTTTTCTTCATTTAGATTAACAACACCAGAATTCAAAATTCACATATTCAGAGAGAGCACGCATTGTTACCCAAACTAAGGAGAAAGTATCTTGATTTTGGAATGATTCATTAAAAACAGAATGGTTATTTGATGTATCAAATAAAATGCAAGAATTTTCCAAATTTTAAAATTCTGTTGCCAAGTTTTCTTACATATATTTGAACATGACAGGCACTGTGTTTTCATTTGGGGGGTTGAAAAAAAGTGAAAATAAACATTAAGTTCTCTAAACAACTTAAGGCCTAGATGGTGCCAGTAGTGAGATAAGAGGGAAAGGAGACACTCATAATGGACATGGGGCATGACTCCCAACTCCTGGTCACCTTCTGTCCACCTGCTAGTTTATTTTGTTGGGAGCCCTCCCTGGGTACCAACATCAATGTGGCTAGCTGAAATGGCCCACTGAGTGTGTGCTATATTAAATTGGGCTGACTTTTTCCTTTCTTGTTTCTGTGCCCTGCTTCATTTTTCTTACATTCCAGTATTTGGGCTTCATTATGGGCCATGTGGTCTTTAATGAAGACTCATTGTCCACTGTAACAGCTGCTTATTCTTAATTCCTCTAGTACTGTCCATTGTCCCATTTATTTGGTATTTGTACCTGGTCTATATTGCTAATGTTTTAAAAACTATTTTAGTTTAGGGTAATCATTAACAGTCAAGGCTTTGCGT
Source organism: Cervus elaphus (assembly GCF_910594005.1). NCBI lineage: Eukaryota > Metazoa > Chordata > Mammalia > Artiodactyla > Cervidae > Cervus > Cervus elaphus. Next base: position 106,283,645 of record NC_057832.1, on the reverse strand, counting down.
ACAATACATTATTCTTGACTATAGGTACAGTGTTGTACAGTAGATCTCTAGAGCTTATTTATTGTGCTTCAGTTCAGTTCAGTTCAGTCGCTCACTTTTGTCTCACTTTTTGCAACCCCATGGACTGCAACATGCCAGACCTCCCTGTCCATCACCAACTCCTGGAGCTTACTCAAACTCATGACCATTGAGTCAGTGATGCCATCCAACCATCTCATCCTCTGTCGTCCCCTTCTCCTCCCGCCTTCAATCTTCCCCAGCATCAGGGTCTTTTTCAGTGAGTCAGTTCTTTGCATCAGGTGACCAAAGTATTGGAGTTTCAGCTTCAATATCAACCTTCCAAAGAATATTCAGGACTGATTTCCTTTAGGATTGATTGGTTGAATCTCCTTGCAGTCCAAGGACTCTCAAGAGTCTTTTCCAATACCACAGTTCAAAAGCATCAATTCTTCAGTGCTCAGCTTTCTTTATGGTCCAACTCTCACATCCATACATGACTATTGGAAAAACCATAGTTTTGACTAGACAAACCTTTGTTGGGCAAAGTAATTTCTCTGCTTCTTAATGTGCTGTCCAGGTTGGTCATAGCTTTTCTTCCAAGGAGCAAGAGTCTTTTCATTTCATGGCTACAGTTACCATCTGCAGTGATTTTGGAGCCCCCCAAAATAAAGTCAGCCATTGTTACCATTCTTTCCCGATCTATTTTCCATGAAGTGATGGGACCAGATGCCATGATCTTAGTATTCTGAATGTTGAGCTTTAGCCAACATTTTCACTCTCCTCTTTCACTTTCATCAAGAGGCTCTTAAGTTCTTCTTCACTTTCTGCCATAAGGGTGGTGTCATCTGCATATCTGAGGTTATTGATATTTCTCCACGCAATCTTGATTCCAGCTTGTGCTTCACCCAGCCCAGCATTTCTCATGATATACTCTGCATAGAAGTTAAATAAGCAGGGTGACAATATATAGCCTTGACGTACTCCTTTCCCTATTTGGAACCAGTCTGTTGTTCCATGTCCAGTTCTAACTGCTGCTTCTTGACCTGCATACAGATTTCTCAGGAGGCAGGTAAAGTGGTCTGGTATTCCCATATATTGAAGAATTTTCCACAGTTTGTTGTGATCCACACAGTCAAAGGCTTTGGTATAGTCAATAAAGAAGAAGTAGATTTTTCTGGAACTCTCTTGCTTTTTCTAGGATCCAACGGATGTTGGCAATTTGACCTCTGGTTCCTCTGCCTTTTCTAAATCCAGCTTGAACATCTGGAAGTTCTTGGTTCACATACTGTTGAAGCCTGGCTTGGAGAATTTTGAGCATTTCTTTGCTAGTGTGTGAGATGAGTGCAATTGTGCAGTAGTTTGAATATTCAGTTATTCAGTTATTGTGCTTAACTAAAGCTTTATGCCTGTTCATTTTTAACTTGTTTACCCTTCCCTCCACAGCCCCTGGTTATCACTATTCCATGCTTCGATTCTGTGAATATGACTCCTTTAGATACTTCATGTAAGTGTAAGACTACTTGTCTTTCTATGACTGACTTATTTCACTTAGCATGATACCCTCAAGGTCCATATGTTGTTGCATATTGTATAATTGCTTTCTTTCTTTTTGCATGAGTCTAACAAACTTTATGATACTGAAAATGATTTGGGACTAGATAGAGGAGGTGACCGCACAGTACTGTGAAGGCACTAAATGGTTTACTTTGAGATAGTTAATTTTATGTGATATGAATTTCACCTCATGGAAAATAATCAATTTTTGTGAAAAAAAGAAAAAACCCTCATAGCATTGCAAAACTTGAATGTGTGACTTTTACTACATGTAAATTATACCTGGATAAATAAGGCTTAAAGAGTAAAGGCTTTGCAATCACTTGACCCTGGGTTCAAAGCCTGACTCTGCCACATATTAGCAATCTGCGAGTTTAGGCAAATCACTTAAACTCCCTGCTGTTGAATTCCTTCATGGGTAAAATTGTAATAGTAATAGTGTCGAGGTTGTGTGAGCTGTGGTGGAATTAAAATGGCATCACTGTATTTGACCAGAACTACAAGTCCAAATCCACTCTTAATGAAGTCACCTTTGCCTACAAAGTCCTTGAAGCTAGCACAAAGCCAGCTGGGATGCTGAGTCCAGACTCCAGAGGAGAACCTGGGGACTTAACCTGGAAAAGTATGGGTTTTTTTTTCCTTTTTGAGCTCAAACAAAGCAGGTCAAGCCTCTTCCATTTATATCTACTTGAAAATGTAAATTTCATTTCAATTAAACAATTCAATGGTGAAAACATATAAATAATAAAACTATACCTTCTAGTGACAATGGGAAAGGAATGAGAAAGTTAAGACCTTCGATCCCAAAGCTTAGAATGGAGCCAGCTCAGACCCCTGTCAAAGGCCTGGTACTGAGTTAGAGTGGGCAGGGAGGAAGCTGTTCTAGTTTGGGGGCTGTGTGCAGATTCTCACGCATTAGGACTGAGGTCCAGCAGGAAACCTGAAATTGGGTCCAGATTTGGACCCTTCTTTGTGGAGATGGCATAACTTAACCTTAACAGCGACTGAGATTTAGGGAATGACTGAAGAGAGGATTGAGAAAGGAGCAGAGAGGAATCTTGCATGCCTTTCCTTAGAAGTCAGCAAATCTCTTCCTTACTGGTTCATTATAGATATTCAATGGCATGATGCAGGGAAAGTACAGATAACAATGCTGAAAATAGACCCAGCTATGATAAGTAGGAGACGGCAGAAGTATTTGTTGAATCGACTTTATCATTTTCTCAAATTGTCTATCCTGCTTTTGTTCCTTTGTCTTCACTGCAGGAGATTGAGTTTTGGGCTGCACCATGACTTTGTAGGAGATGGCTGCATTTTAACCTCTTTAGAAGCATTTCCCATAGAGCTTCACGCAATCAGGACATAAAGGTAAAACGATCTGTATCATTGCTTTGAAAAGCTCAGGACCATTCTAATTGCTTAGCAGGAGAGAAAGACTGTGCAGAGGGCTGGCGCACTAAGATGAGCTGTTATGAAAAGGGTTACATGTATCTTAGCTCTGTTGGCTCTTTGAAAATCAAAACGTCTGACAATACACCCTGGGGAAGCAGCTGTGCCTGTTCTTTTTAGGCAGATGAGCTTAATACTTGCTATAGCACTGATTTCAGATACACTGCCTTTCTGGAAATGAGATTGTATTTAAAAGAACAGGCTCTTGTTATCTATTTCTTTTCTTCCAATGAATAGTGAGAAAAGATGGTGTTTCTGAAAGGAGATTTTGATGTTTACCGTCATTTAACATGTTTGGAAACGTAGGACTAACCCCACAGATACTGCTCATTTTCCTCCTAAGTACTATGCCTGCAGTTCTGGAAGATGTCAACTTAAATCTGAATCTCCCTACAATAGAGATTTTCCTTAGGCATGAAGCTCTGAAAGCATCAGTGACAATCAACAATTCCATTCCTGATGCTCTTTTCCTATAAAACTTAACTTCTTGCTCAGTAAGTAGCATAAATGTAAACACTTTTATTAGACATTTCTCACGACCTTTAAGGATGCTTAAAATAAGAAGTTGTTTAGAGAAAGACTGAAAGAAGCACAAAATGCAACTGTAAACTGATACCTTAGATACTAAGTCCGCTTATTATCAGTCAAAAATCATCTCTTAACTTTGGTTTTCCTTCTCTTTTGATTGAAACTTTGACTTTCTCTCATTACAGGTTTTGGGAAAATGCATGCCTGACCAGTTAGTCACTTGTACTTTGTGTTTGAGAAGTCCTATCACACTTATTTCAGCTTCTCACTTAATGGAAAGTCATTAGTGTCAGAGCTTCTTACTGGTTTTCATGATAACTTAATTAGCCTGCTTCGTTATGCAAGAGGAATTAATTTTATATTTTCTTTCAGTCTTTATATCCTTAATTTCTTGATTTTTCTAAAAAAAAAATACACCATTTATTTTTTGACCTATGTAAATAAAGTCTGTCTTAAATTCTATGACAATTCCTTGCCAATAGGAAAAAAGGTAACTTATCAACCAATGTGGTATTAATACCAGGGCCTACTCTACTCTTCATCAATATTCAACTACCATTCTATGACTTCTAGACCAAGGTCTACAGTGGAACACTCTTCCCAAATATTTTTAATACCTTTGTAAAGTACTTCTTTTTTTTTTTAAATAAATGTTTATTTCAAGTATGAAAAGTAATAAAAATATGGAATGCTTCACGAATTTGCGTGTCATCCCTGTGCATGGGCCATGCTAATCTTCTCTGTATCGTTCCAATTTTAGTATATGTGCTGCTGAAGTGAGCACCATAAAATACTTCTTAAAAATAATCCATGCTATTTTTGACTGTTGTGGAGAAACACTGAGCATGTTGAAAAAAACAGGAAATGGATTTTGGGAAAGGCAACCCAGTAAACAGATTCAGTGTTCTGTGTTGTCATACCTACAAAATACTAGCTTAAACTGCCCTTGAACAGTGCCTATGAATGCACCACTCTTTTCTTATTTTTCATTTCCTTCCAGCTTCTGAAAAGGGCTTCCCTGGTGGCACAGTGGTAAAGAATTCACCTGCCAATGCAGGAGACATGGGTTCAGTCCTTGGGTTAGAAAGATCCTCTGGAGAAGGAAATGACAACCTACTCCAGTATTCTTGCCTGGGAAATTCCATGGACAGAGCAGCCAGATGGGCTACAGTTCATGGGGTCGCAAAAGAATCAGACACGACTTTAGCGACTAAAAACAAAAACAAACTTCATAAATTTGTAAAGATTCACTAATCTCTGAGGAAATATAGGGGCCAGTGTAATGCTGTGGACATTCAAGAAAGGGGCTATTTTATATCAGAGAACTGTCTTTATTTCAGGTCTTAAAAATAAATAAATAAACCTAAAAATCTTTGGTCAAAATTACTACATGTCAGTTCAGTTCAGTAGCGCAGTTGTGTCCGACTCTTTGTGACTCCATGAACTGCAGCACGCCAGGCTTCCCTGTCCATCACCAACTCCCGGAGCTTGCTCAAACTCATGTCCATCGAGTCGGTGATGCCATCCAATCATCTCATCCTCTGTTGTCCCTTTCTCCTCCTGCCTTTAATCCTTCCCAGCATCAGGGTCTTTTCCAATGAGTCAGTTCTTCTCATCAGGTGGCCAAAGAATTGGAGTTTCAGCTTCAGCAACTTCCAATGAAGATTCAGTGTTGATTTCTTTTCAGATTGACTGGTTTGAACTCTTTGCAGTCCAAGGAACTCTCAAGAGTCTTCTCCAACACCACAGTTCAAAAGCATAAATTCTTCGGCACTCAGCTTTAATTACACTTTCAATTACACTTAAATTGTTTAAGATGGTTTTGACATCTGATGTAATTTTTGTGTGTCTTATTTTGATACACATCAGTCTTGTGTAGATATTAAAAAGATGTTTCACATGTGCCTATAGTTTATGAACTGAGCAAATGACTATAATAATCTAAACCTTTAAGTAAGTAACCCTTAAGAAGACTCTCTGTCTTAACATATAGCAAAGATATTTTCTTCAAATTTGAACAGAATCATGTTCTTTAAATTGTTGGTACCAAGAAATTGAATGGCTTATATAAAGAGTTTAAGGTTATGCAATTTTTTTAACCGTTGCATAGCCATTTGTTGAAATATATTAGCTACTCAAAGATTCATGATTACAGTTAAAAAAGAGCAGTGCATCAGCAAAGGAGAGAGAGAGAAAGAGTGAAGTGGCACGATTATGCAGAGAGACAAGGAGAGGGAGTGAACATCATTTTTCAGTATCTTCTATGGTGTGTCTTCGTATGACTGAGAATATCCTTGTTTAGCTAAAACTGTTGAGCTAAACAGTTCCAGAGGAAACATTCTGCTTTGGTTATAATCAGATCATGTTTTTTTAGGGAACAGAACAAAGTGGTTTTTTACCCTGGAGATAGATAAATCTAGTTTTAGTCTGATCGGCTGTTTCATCTCTTACACCTAAGTTTCTTCTGTATAAGATTGGGATCAGTTTCTACTTCATAATTTTTATAGGATTAAATGAAATGTCACATTAGAAAGGTTTAGTATGGATCTCAGCACTTATTTTATTTATATATTTTTGTTGTGTTGTTGTTTAGTCTCTCAATTGTGTCTGACTCTTTGTGACCCCATGGACTGTTGCCCTACAGGCTCCTCCATCCATGAGATTTCCCAGGCAAGAATACTGGAGTGGGTTGCATTTCCTTCTCCAGGGGACCTTCCTAATACAGGGATCAAAACTGCATCTCCTGCCTTGGAAGACAAGATTCTTTACCACTAAACCATCAGGGAAGCCCATTTTTTATGTATTATAATTAAGTAACTACTATTAAAAAAAAGGCCATAAGTCTTAATGGCTAATCAGATCTCTGTATTAATGAATAGTCAAGGCAGAATAATCACTAAGAATAAAAAATATATATACCAGAATAATTAACCATGGGAATATCAATATAGGTGCAGATGATACATACAATGCAAAGAGGAAAAGTGAGAATAAAGAGGCATGACTTCTGGATGGCAAAGTGAAGAACTTCACAGACCCTCTCCACAATAAAACAATACAACTGGTGAATATTATTTACAACAACAATTAACAATTTCTAGAAATTACTCTAAAAGCATATGGTAAATGAAGAAACATTTATTTGAAAAAATCTACTAAATTTTGGTAAGTAAAGCAAGAATCTGTGGCATGTGAGTCATGACCCACTCCTGCTGTCCCATCTAAAAACCCTATTGGGACCTAGAACACATCTCATAGACAGTCATCAAAGATTATTGCTAATTTAGTTGGATTAGACTTAAAAGCATTATTTCAAAGGATAGAGTAATCATCTGGGAATTAATGGAGGCTAACAGCTGGGTGTGATACCGAAGAGGCAGACAGCATAACAAGGATATCAGGGAGATAGACAGCAAAAAAGAAACCAGTTAAAGCCACTGTCAGCCCAGGATGACTGTCTGAATGCCTAAGGCTTTGCCACCTGAAAACTTATGGGGTGCAGCTTAAGCATTACTTAGAGGGAAATTTATAGTGGCAAATGCCTACATTTAAAAAAGAAGAAATCTCAATTCATTAACACAACATTCCATGTTAAGAAACTATTAAAAGAAGAGAAAACTAAACTTAAAATATGCACAATAAGTGAAATAATAAAAATTAAAGTGGATATAAATGAAACAGGGAATACAAAAACAACAGAAAAATCAGTAAAACCAAAAGTTGGTTTTTTGGAAAAGGGAAAGAAAATTGACAAACTGAGCTAAACTAAGAAAAAAAATAAATAAATAAGGCTTCAGTTACTAAACTTTTGAATGTAAGAGAGACATCACTACTGGCCTTGCACAAATAAAAAGAATTATAAGGTAATAATTATATCTCAACAAATAAGATATCTTAGAAATGGACAAATCTCTAGAAAGACTCAAGAGAGTGTGACTTTTGCAAAAGTGGAGACATATGAGTCAGTGTAAGAACGGGCCCCAAAACAGTTATATTTATGGTCATTTGACCTTTTGACAAGGGTGTGAAGAAAGATAAATAGAGGAAGAAAAGTCTTTTTAGCAGTTGTTACTGGTACAACTGGATTTACTGGATATCTACATGAAAAAGAATGAAGCTGAACTGTTTTCTTACTCCATCCACAAAACTTAACTCAAAATGGATCATGGAACTAAATGCAAGATTTAAATTATAAAACTCTTAAAAGATAGTATAAAAATAAATATTTATGAGTTAGACAAAGCATTCTTGGATATACTATCAAAAGCATATAACAAAAGAAATGATAGGTCAAATGACATAAAAAGATTTTTAAGTTCTACAAAGGACACCATTAAGAAATTGAAAAAAATAACAGAGAATAGGAGAAAATATTTTCAAATTTTATGTCTGATAAAGACACTTGTATCCAGAATGCATGAACTCATCATAATCAAAAGAGAGCTAACCTATTAAGACAGTGATATGAGCAATAAGTACATGAGAAAAAAGCTCAAGATCATTAGCCATTAGGGAAATGCAAATTGTAACTCTAATGAGATACTGTTTCACAACTAGGATGACTTTAAGCAAAATGACAACTGATTACAAGTGTTGACAAGATTGTGGAAAAATTGGAAGCTTCATACATTGGTGGTGAGAATGTGAATCACCACAGCCTCTTTTATCTGACAATTCTTTTAGTAGGTTAAAAATAAAGTCAACATATGGTCCATCATATATTGGCAGAGGATGTTCTGCCATATGAAGGACCTTCACCATATGAGGGTGTTCCCTGTCCATTATCTCCCAGAGTTTGCTGAAACTCATGTCCATTGAGTCAGTGATGCCATCTAACCATCTCATACCACCATTCCTATGTATATATCCATGAAAAATAACTTCCACCTATATAAAAACTCATATGTGAATGTTTGTAACAGCATTGATCATAACAGCAAAAAAGTAGAAACAACCTAAGTGACCACTGACTGATAAATGGATAGACCAAATTTGGTACATCCACACAATGAAATGTCACACAATAATAAAAAGAACAAAGTACTGATACATGTGACCACCACGGATGGACTTTGAAAAACATGGTTGTTTCTCAGACGCTAAGCTGTGTTCGACTCTTTGCAACTCCATGGACTGCAGCACATCAGGCTTCCCTGCCCTTCATTATCTCCCAGACTTTGCTCAAACTCATGTCCACTGCTATTAGATGCTATCTAACCATCTCATCTTCTGCGGCCCCCTTCTCCTCTTGCCCTCAATCTTTCCCAGCACCAGTGTCTTTGAAAGAGGACAGTGAAAAAGCTGGCTTAAAACTCAACATTTAAAAAACTAAGATCATGGCATCCAGTCCCATCACTTCATGGAAAATAGATGCGGAAAAAGTGAAAACGGTGACTCTTGAAAACATTAAGCTAAATGAAAGAAGCCAGAAAAAAAGATCAAATATCATATTTGTTCCATATTCTTGGGCTTCCCTTGTGGCTCAGCTGGTAAAGAATCTGCCTGCAATGCAGGAGACCTGGGTTCGATCCCTGGGTTGGGAAGATCCCCTGGAGAAGGGAAAGGCTACCCACTCCAGTTTTCTGACCTGGAGAATTCCATGGACTACATAGTCCATGGGGTCGCAAAGAGTCAGACAAGATGGAACGACTTTCACTTTCCCTTCCATTCATAGGAAATTTCCAGAAGAGACACATCTATAGACATGGTAAATAGATTACTGTTTGTTAAAGGCTGTGGATGGAGAGTGAGGACCATGGGACGGGAAACGATTTATTAAGTTTACAGGGGATTTTTTTGGTACTGATAAAAATGTACTAAGATTTGATCATGGTGATGGTTGCAGAACCCGATAACTATGCTTCAAACCACTGAACTGTCGACCCATATGGTGAATTGTCTACAAAGGTCCGTCTGGTCAAGGCTATGGTATTTCCAGTGGTCATGTATGGATGTGACAGTTGGGCTGTGAAGAAAGCTGAGCACTGAAAAATTGATGCTTTTGAACTGTGGTGTTGGAGAAGACTCTTGAGAGACCCTTGGACTCCAAGGAGATCCAACCAGTCCATCCTAAAGGAGATCAGTCCTGGGTGTTCATTGGAAGGACTGATGCTGAAGCTGAAACTCCAGTACTTTGGCCACCTCATGCAAAGAGTTGACTCACTGGAAAAGACCCTGATGCTTGGAGGGATTGGGGGCAGGAGGAGAAGGGGATGACAGAGGGTGAGATGGCTGGATGGCACCACCAACTCGATGGGCATGAATTTGAGTAAACTCCGGGAGTTGGTGATAGACAGGGAGGCCTGGCGTGCTGTGATTCATGGGGTTGCAAAGAGTCGGACACGACTGAGAGACTGAACTGAACTGAACTGAACTGATGGTGAATTGGGTGACAAGTAAATTGTAGCTCATTTAAACCATTTAAAAGAAATGAGAAAGAAATTGACACAGTTCTGCATCAATGGTCCGAAGAGGAAGAGAAAGAGAAAATGGAAGAGAAAAGGCAAAAGTGAACAAGTTGGTGTGCAGAAAACTATTGATGGTTTTTGACAGGAGAGAAATAATCTCTGGTACAAAGTCAAAAATCTTGAAAAGTTCCTCTGAAAAGACATAACAATTTTCCTATGTAAGTATAAAAATTCTGGCGAGCAAAGCATTTCAAAGTGGATAGAAAAAAACCTAACACACTAATTTACTCTAGTTAAAAAACTATTATTTTAATTGTTCTATAATCATAGTTCTTATTTTTTCATGTTACCAATAAATCCAGAAAATATTCTTTTTTGCTTACTAAGTATGTCCTTTGATTTAAATTTGCTTTCATTTGTCATGATTTTTATTCATGATCCTTTTGCAAGTTCTGAATATATTTGCTTATTTATACTCACATCACTAGCAATAAGAATAATAATATCCTATAATCAAAAGTTTTTGTTATTAAATCAGCCTCTAATTTTCTTTAGAAGTCTATCTATTCTTGCTTTTAATAGAGTGATAATGTCTCCCTTTTAATCTCACACCATATCTCATATCCAACTGTCACAATTTGAACATTATCTATTCATGGACTTTACTATTATAATCTTAAAATCACAATCCTTGAAAGTCACTCTAGAAATTAGCTTGACCACTTCTTTATGTTTATCCTGGTTTTTACCTCCTATCTCATTTCCACAGATAAAAATTCTTTGTTATATCTTTTATTTGCTCTGATAGCTCACAATTTTAAATGATTCAAAGCAACATTCCATTTTCAAGAGCAGTGAAGAACAGCTATCTTCTTTTAATATTCTTTTATATATGTAAGTGTGTTTACTGTCATCTTTCAGACCTCTGCTTACTATAACCCTGACTTCATTTTATCTGTCAGTTAAAAAGACAAAATAGAACAAACAAAAATTGGTAAAAATCTGTACTTAAATGTGTAGTATGAAATAGATAACATTTAATGCAATATTGTATTAAAAATAATAGACAGCATTTGCTACTCAAAGCAACTTATTTGTTCTCCCATCATTTAATATTTTACAATATTACTTTGAGGAAGTTCTACTATTATCTCCATTTTACAACTGAGGAAACTGAGGGACAAAGTTATTATTTTCTCAGCACCAACTAAGATACTTGTGATTATTTTAACATTTAAAAATAGAAAAGGTAGATTAATACAGAAAACCGAAAACACTCCAAATAACTGAAAGATAGATCAAATAGCTGTTATTTTTGTAGCAAAAACAATCTAGTGAATCCTCATTTATGCATCATTCATCTTTAACAGCCATCAACTTTCTACCTAAACTTGCTTCATTTATAACATTTACTCAAACCTCTTAAGCTGTAAATATTAAATATCTTGATGCAAATCTCAGAATTCATTGATATCTTATAATTTTTGCATAAATATTTATTATGCATCTCACAAAGACAGACCTCCTTTTAACGTAATCACAATACTAACAATAGTCAAACAATACTCCTGTAATATCCTAAAATGCATAAGTAGTGTTCACAATTCCCTGATAAATCAGTTTTTGACAGTTTGAATTAAAATCCAAATAAGGTTCATATACTGTAACTAGTTAATGTGTCTCAATCTATAGATTTCTCCTTAATATGTAGTTTACTGTTATTTTGCAATCTGTTTGTTCAAGTAACCACTCACTCCCTTTGACCATGGAGCGTCTCCTCCAATCTGTATTTTGAAGAGGACATCACAGTCATGTATTTCAACAGATCTCTTTCACCAACACTTTTTGAACTTCCTGTAGTTAATTCTAGAGCCCTGATCACATTGTGGTTTTAAGCTTTAGCAAAAGTATTTCATGGGTGGTGTGGATTTCTTAATTGGAAAACTGTGTCTCTCTAGAAAATTGAGACTGCAGAGAAAAATCTACTACCCATGTTGTTTAGTTAAGATCAAACATAAGAGTGAATAGAGAAGAAAATTTTGCCTGAAATTTAACATGCAAAACAGATTCTAGACTATAGACAGACTTAAAAATACATAAATAAAAGTATTTCCTGGAAGCTCAGTCAGAGTTTACTGGGCCAATGAACATGGATGAAGCACTTTCCAAGCCTTAATTTAAAATCTTTCAAACTGACTCACAAGTTACAAATAGGTAGGCTTTGTTCTTTGTTCTCTCATGGTTTGTGCTCTAACATTCACTACTAAAGGTAAGTCCAGCATCATTTGTCACACATTTCTCAGTGACATTGTTTAATTTCTATAAAAGAAAGCATGAAATCAACTTTGAAAAGTAGTAAAGGGTACTGACAGTAAGAGCAATGGCAAGCTTTCCTGAGGAAAGAAGAGGCTAAAGAAATAGGATTTGTTAATAGTATCATAAAATGAGATTTTTTTTTTAACTTTTGAAAAATTTAAAACAAGGGAAGTCTATTGCTATTTAATTCTAATCCCAACAGTATAGAATGGATTGCAAGAGAAAAAACCATTAGTCATAAATTTTGTAGGCTTCCATCTTCCTACCTAGGAGATATGCAGCTCCTATTTTTGGCCAAACTGACTCTTGTTAAATCTGAAATTAATGGATTTGTATGAAATAAGAGATCAGGGGATGGTATTAAAACATGATCCTGGGGGAAGAATACCCTTGCAGTATGAATTGCTTTTATATGTCATGGATATTTTTCCTCTCTTCTCATCCAAAATTCATATGGAGCCCTGGTAATGTCATCTCAGTCAGCGTGTTGGCAAAATAGAGATTTTTATGCAGGTTTGTATAGCAATCAACTATCTATTAGACTCTTCCTTCCATCACATTCTTTCATCTGTATTCTTTACATTGGAAGATGACTCTCAATCTTCACTCTGCCTTTCTATTCCTTTTAGGGATTTTTTTTTCCCCCAATGGCATGGAGCTCTCTGGTATGTGAATCTGACTGTGTAAAAGTAAAGTTCATGTTCAACTGTTTAGCTGAATCAGAGGAACAGGGGGGTCTCGGCGTTAGAACTATCCATGGTTTTGATGGAATGTAACCACTATAAAGTACAGTATTTTAGCACATGGTACTTTTTATTCAAAAGACATAAAGGTTGCTGGATATAGTAAAATTAATAAAGTCTTTGAGATCTAGAGTTGAGGTTTATAGCTCAGATCCATAACATGAATTGGCATGTCTCTTACTCTTAATTTAAGAGTGTTTCCTCAAAAGTAAAAAATGAAAAAAACTTCATGTTTTTCTGGCAAAGTATTAATATCACATTAAATGTCTATAAAATTATGAATTAAAAATCACATTATATATATATAACATATAGTATTCAATATATTATATATATACACAGTCTTAACTTTTCATGGTATTATAGAACCATAAAAATAACCATGCAAGCTGAAACCGGGAAAATGTTAATAATATATGGGTAAAATGTAATTTTCTTTAAAAGTTTTGTTGATATTAAAAACTGCTTTACATTTCCCCTGAAATCAGGAACAAGACAAGGGTGCCCACTCTCACCACTACTATCCAACATAGTGTTGGAAGTTTTGGCCACAGCAATCAGAGCAGAAAAAGAAGTAAAAGGAATCCAGATAGGAAAAGAAGAAGTGAAACTCTCACTGTTTGCAGATGACATGATCCTCTACATAGAAAACCCTAAAGACTCTACCAGAAAATTACTAGAGCTAATCAACGAATATAGTAAAGTTGAAGGATATAAAATTAACACACAGAAATCCCTTGCATTCCTATATACTAACAATGAAAAAACAGAAAGAGAAATTAAGGAAACAATACCATTCACCATTGCAACAAAAAGAATAAAATACTTAGGAGTATATCTACCTAAAGAAACAAAAGACCTATACATAGAAAACTATAAAACACTGATGAAAGAAATGAAAGAGGACACAAACTGATGGAGAAACATACCGTGTTCATGGATTGGAAGAATCAATATTGTCAAAATGGCTATTCTACCCAAAGCAATCTATAGATTCAATGCAATCCCTATCAAGCTACCAACGGTATTTTTCACAGAACTAGAACAAAGAATTTCACAATTTGTATGGAAATACAAAAAACCTCGAATAGCCAAAGTAATCTTGAGAAAGAAGAATGGAATTGGAGGAATCAACCTGCCTGACTTCAGACTCTACTACAAAGCCACAGTCATCAAGACAGTATGGTACTGGCACAAAGACAGAAATATAGATCAATGGAACAGAATAGAAAGCCCAGAGATAAATCCACGGACCTATGGACACCTTATCTTTGACAACGGAGGCAAGGATATACAATGGAAAAAAGACAACCTCTTTAACAAGTGGTGCTGGGAAAACTGGTCAACCACTTGTAAAAGAATGAAACTAGAACACTTTCTAACACCATACACAAAAATAAACTCAAAATGGATTAAAGATCTAAATGTAAGACCAGAAACTATAAAACTCCTAGAGGAGAACATAGGCAAAACACTCTCTGACATAAATCACAGCAAGATCCTCTATGACCCACCTCCCAGAATATTGGAAATAAAAGCAAAACTAAACAAATGGGATCTAATGAAACTTAAAAGCTTTTGCACTACAAAGGAAACTATAAGTAAGGTGAAAAGACAGCCGTCAGATTGGGAGAAAATAATAGCAAATGAAGAAACAGACAAAGGATTAATCTCAAAAATATACAAGCAACTCCTGAAGCTCAATTCCAGAAAAATAAATGACCCAATCAAAAAATGGGCCAAAGAACTAAACAGACATTTCTCCAAAGAAGACATACAGATGGCTAACAAACACATGAAAAGGTGCTCAACATCACTCATTATTAGAGAAATGCAAATCAAAACCACAATGAGGTACCATTACACGCCAGTCAGGATGGCTGCTATCCAAAAGACTACAAGCAATAAATGCTGGAGAGGGTGTGGAGAAAAGGGAACCCTCTTACACTGTTGGTGGGAATGCAAACTAGTACAGCCACTATGGAAAACAGTGTGGAGATTCCTTAAAAAACTGGAAATAGAACTGCCATATGACCCAGCAATCCCACTTTTGGGCATACACACTGAGGAAACCAGATCTGAAAGAGACACGTGCACCCCAATGTTCATCGCAGCACTGTTTATAATAGCCAGGACATGGAAGCAACCTAGATGCCCATCAGCAGATGAATGGATAAGGAAGCTGTGGTACATATACACCATGGAATATTACTCAGCTGTCAAAAAGAATTCATTTGAATCAGTCCTAATGAGATGGATGAAACTGGAGCCCATTATACAGAGTGAAGTAAGCCAGAAAGATAAAGAACATTACAGCATACTAACACATATATATGGAATTTAGAAAGATGGTAATGATAACCCTATATGCAAAACAGAAAAAGAGACACAGAAATACAGAACAGACTTTTGAACTCTGTGGGAGAATGTGAGGGTGGGATGTTTCAAAAGAACAGCATGTATACTATCTATGGTGAAACAGATCACCAGCCCAGGTGGGATGCATGAGACAAGTGCTCGGGCCTGGTGCACTGGGAAGACCCAGAGGAGTCGGGTGAAGAGGGAGGTGGGAGGGGGGATCGGGATGGGGAATAAGTGTAAATCTATGGCTGATTCATATCAATGTATGACAAAACCCACTGAAATGTTGTGAAGTAATTAGCCTCCAACTAATAAAAAAATTAAAAAAAAAAATAAACTCAAAATGGATTAAAGATCTAAATGTAAGACCAGAAACTATAAAACTCCTAGAGGAGAACATAGGCAAAACACTCTCCGACATAAATCACAGCAAGATCCTCTATGACCCACCTCCCAGAATATTGGAAATAAAAGCAAAACTAAACAAATGGGACCTAATGAAACTTAAAAGCTTTTGCACTACAAAGGAAACTATAAGTAAGGTGAAAAGACAGCCCTCAGATTGGGAGAAAATAATAGCAAATGAAGAAACAGACAAAGGATTAATCTCAAAAATATACAAGCAACTCCTGAAGCTCAATTCCAGAAAAATAAATGACCCAATCAAAAAATGGGCCAAAGAACTAAACAGACATTTCTCCAAAGAAGACATACAGATGGCTAACAAACACATGAAAAGATGCTCAGTATCACTCATTATCAGAGAAATGCAAATCAAAACCACAATGAGGTACCATTACACGCCAGTCAGGATGGCTGCTATCCAAAAGTCTACAAGCAATAAATGCTGGAGAGGGTGTGGAGAATAGGGAACCCTCTTACACTGTTGGTGGGAATGCAAACTAGTACAACCGCTATGGAAAACAGTGTGGAGATTCCTTAAAAAACTGGAAATAGAACTGCCATATGACCCAGCAATCCCACTTCTGGGCATACACACCGAGGAAACCAGATCTGAAAGAGACACATGCACCCCAATGTTCATTGCAGCACTGTTTATAATAGCCAGGACATGGAAGCAACCTAGATGCCCATCAGCAGATGAATGGATAAGGAAGCTGTGGTACATATACACCATGGAATATTACTCAGCCATTAAAAAGAATTCATTTGAACCAGTCCTAATGAGATGGATGAAACTGGAGCCCCTTATACAGAGTGAAGTAAGCCAGAAAGATAAAGAACATTACAGCATACTAACACATATATATGGAATTTAGAAAGATGGTAACGATAACCCTATATGCAAAACAGAAAAAGAGACACAGAAATACAGAACAGACTTTTGAACTCTGTGGGAGAATGTGAGGGTGGGATATTTCAAAAGAACAGCATGTATACTATCTATGGTGAAACAGATCACCAGCCCAGGTGGGATGCATGAGACAAGTGCTCGGGCCTGGTGCACTGGGAAGACCCAGAGGAATCGGGTGGAGAGGGAGGTGGGAGGGGGGATCGGGATGGGGAATACGTGTAAATCTATGGCTGATTCATATCAATGTATGACAAAACCCACTGAAATGTTGTGAAGTAATTAGCCTCCAACTAATAAAAAAAAAAATTAATTAAAAAAAAAATTTTGCTCTTAACCATCAAAAAAAAAAAAACTGCTTTATTCTTGGTTATAAATGTATAGAAAAAATGAAAAAAATAACAAAATTAGTATTTCCTTATTATACTGTGATTTAAAATATTAGAAGAATTATGAATGAATATTGAAATGCTTTATTCCTTTGTTAATAATAAACATTATCTATGTATACCTATGGCTAATTCATGTTGAGGTTTGACAGGAAACAGCAAAATTCTGTAAGGCAATTATCTTTCAGTAAAAAATAAATTAAAAAAATAACAAACATCATCAAGAATAGATTTTTGGGGGGCTGCAGCATGAAGCATGGGGGATCTTCATTCCTTACCAGGGATGGAAGCCAGGCCTCTGAAATGGAAGTGTGGAGTTCTAGACACTGGCTGTTGTTCAGTTGCTCAGTCATGTCTGACTCTTTGCAACCCATGGACTGTAGCACACCAGGCCTCCCTGTCCCTCACCATCTCCCAAAGTTTCTCCAAGTTCATCTCCATTGCATCGGTGATGCCATCCAGCCATCTCATTCTCTGACACCCTCTTGTACTTTTGTGCTCAATCTTTCCCAGCATCTGGGACTTTTCCAATGAGTCATTTGCATCACATGATCAAAGTACTGAAGCTTCAGCTGCAGCATCAGTTCTTCCAGTGAGTATTCAGGGTTGATTTCCCTTAAGATTGACTGGTGTGATCTCCTTGCAATCCAAGGGACTCTCAGGAGTCTTCTCCAGCACCACAGTTCAAAGGCATCCATTCTTTGGCACTCTGCCTTCTTTATGGTCCAGCTCTCACAACTGTACGTGACCAGTGGGAACACCATATCCTTGACCCGTCAGACCTTTTCAGGCAGATTAATATCTCTGGTTTTCAACACACTGTCTAAGTTTGTCACAGCTTTCCTGCCAAGAAGTAATTATCTTCTGATTTGATGGCTGTAGTCACCATCTGCAGAGACTTTAGAGCCCAAGAAGAAGAAATCTGTCATTGCTTCCACCTTTCCCCCTTCTATTTGCCATGAAGTAATGGGGTCAGATGCCATGATCTTAGGTTTTTTAATATTTAGTTTTAAGTTGGCACTTTTACTCTCCTCCTTCACCCTCAAGAGGCTCTTTCTGACATTAGAGTGGTATCATCCATGTATCTGGGGTTGTTCATGTTTCTCCCACCTATCTTGATTCCAGCTTGTAATTCACCAAACCCAGCATTTCTCATGATGTGCTCAGCATATAGGTTAAACAAACAGGATGACAGTAGATATAGCCCTGTCATACTCCTTTCTCAATCCTGAACCCATAAGTTGTTCCACACAGGAATCTGTTGCTTCTTGACCCGCATACAGGTTTCTCAGGAGACAGGTAAGATGGTCCAGTATTCCCATCTCTTTAAGATCTTTCCACAGTTTGTTATGGTCCACTTAGTCAAAAGCGTTAGCATAGTCGATGAAACAGAGGTAGATGTTTTTCTGGAATTCCCTTGTTTTCTCTGTGATTGAGCGAATGTTGGCAATTTGATCTCTGGTTCCTCTGTCTTTTCTAAACCCAGCTTGGATGTCTGGAAGTTCTTGGATCATATAATACTGAAGCCTAGCATGCAAGACTTTAAGCATGACCTTACTAGCGTGGGAAATGAGTGCAATTGTTCCATGGTTTGAACATTCTTTAGTACTACCCTTCTTGGAAATTGGGATAAGAATTGACCTTTTCCAGTCCTGTGACCACTGCTAGGTCTTTTGAATTTTCTGACATATTGAGTGCAGCGCTTTGATCACCAGATAATTCCCTATCAAGGAATAGTGCTTGAATAGTGTTTGCTTTCTTGTGTAACATTTGATTCAGAGTGAGTATCTTTTCAGGACTTGGGTGAATAGTCATTCTCCTTTTTTAGTTTGGATTAACTTCCAAAATTTTATTCTTCACATTTTCAATGTCATGTAATATCTTAGAGTCCCTTCAATGTGTAAGATGGGCCAATGTCACTTGCCAATGTCACACCCTTTTTTTCATTACAACTACTTCTCAATTTTCTCCTGCCATTATTACTTTGTATTTCTAGGCTACTCTTTCATCTTGTTGATCAATTTCCTCTTTTGATTTTTGTAAAATGTCACATGGGTTTATCAATGGGAGAGAAAAAGGAAATGTAAGTAAAAACTTTCCTATGTGTAAACAGATGTGAAATGACCAATTACCTATTGATTGTGAAAGAAATAACATAGTTGGTAGCTGATCATTTGTTTTGATTTGTTGGTATGTGGACTGAAAAGCTAGTGGTGAGGTTTGTATTTTACACATTACTCACAGAAAATAAACTGTGGTACTAAAATTTGAACTGTGTTGTTGGAGGGCTAGTATGTTTTAATTAAACCATGGTAACAAAAATGCATGTATGTCAAATCATGCAAAGTGAGTGCTGTCTGTATATGATAAAGATAGTTTATTCAGTTTCTTTTGAGGTGTTATTTATTACACGTAACTTTATTAACTTGGACTTAAGAATTAATTTGCCTTCACAGACCAGATTGATACCAATAAAAGTACCAGTTATACTGATACAACAGAAAGTTCTGTTTTTCCATGTTGGCTCTTATCTCTTTACAGATTTTGTGTTAGCTTTTTGCTCTGTTGACTTAATATCTCTGATGGGTCAAGAAAATCCTTTGAATTGCTATTTGTTCAGCTTTTTTTCTTGTTGTAAGGATAGGAGCAGACTGCTTTCAAGTTTTCTTCTTCTCTGAGTAAAAATGAGATACCTATATAGGACTCGAAGCAGTACGCCATAGAGTCTCCTTTGACAGAAAGAGGAGACACTGAGCACATTACAGGGTATTGACTCCTGAAGCATGGTTTTTAATTGGGTAATACTGGGCAAAACATAAGTATCTATGGACAAATAAACTGTAATAAAGTTTATACAACAATGAACTGAATAAAATAAATTCATACACATATAAAATTAAAAGACCTAAGAAATGTGTCTTCAGATGAAAAGGATACAGAAAAATACTGAAGGAAGCATTTGCAATATGCATTGAGATAAATGTACATATAAAGCAACATTCGATACCTATTTTTTTTCACATAGATATCTATATAGTAGTAAAAATAGTAAGGACTTAGAGGTTAAGTGCAACTTATTTATAAATTTTGTAAAATTAATTTGCAAAATTTCATGTATCTTTTGACTGAATTAATTTCCAAGAAATGTAACACCAAGGAGGAGATGACATTGACTTGCACTCTCCTGCCACATCCCAAACGCCTAGAGAATACATACTTTCCTTTTCCATTTTCTTGATTTGGCTTGGAAACCTTCATGCTCTCCCACCATTTTTTGTTTGTCTTTAACAAAATGTCAGTGGTACTTACTTCTTCCTAATATCCTGACAGGATCCCTATTAGCAAACGGTATTACCCACCACTTCGCAAACCAATGCATTTGCTCTTGCCAGTCCTTCTGCCCAGCACACAGTCTTTTCCATATCAACCGACTTCATTTTTTTTGCTACATTTTTTATACTTGATCTTTAAAAAAATATTCTGCTTTATTCTCCCAGCAAGCGTGATACTTTACTGTTATAAAGCATCAATTATTTGTTTATACTCTCTACTTTGCTCCTTTGTTTGATATTGCATTTTCTACTTCTCTTCTTTTATGAGCCCTTAAATAACACACTACAGAAAAGCCATCTATTTGGATGGCCCCTCCTTCCTCTGTTTCATCTCTTTAGGTGCTAATGAACTCTCTGTTCAGTGCTTAATGATGGCCATTGGCTCTGTCATCCTTTTAGGGCTCTAATATTGAAAAGGAAATCTAAATTAAACGAACTGAACTCTGGATTATGGTTTATCATGATGTCACACTATACTAAGAGATAAAAAAATCCAAATTTTTAATTTTAAATGGTGGTAGAACTGACTACTACATTTTATGAAAAAACATTTACTCATTGAAATAATACATATAATAGTTACACTACATTACACTTTATATCAAGATCATGAGGTTTGTTTTTCACTTTTGTTTGAGAAAATTTCATTTGCTATAGTTCGTTTGTATGACATTGTCAGCTTAGAATGGATTAGAAGTAATACACATGATAAAATATTGGAACCATTTCCCTCTTGGTTTCTGTTTAATGTTGAAAATATGAAATAAGAGGCAGTTTCAACTTCTTTCCCTTACACTCACACATCCCAGGCTGTCAGTTTAGGCTCTGGTCCAAGGTATGCTGGAAATTCAAGCTGACTTGGGAGCCTTTGGACCACTGCAATGCTTTTTCTATCCAATTTACAGAAACATTCATGCCTAAGGCCCTTAGCCTGCAAAAGCTAATTTGGGATTGATGTGACAGGAACTCTAAGCTTTTGCTGGGAAAGTAAGAAATAAAACATGCAATAGAAGCAGAGAATGAAAAAGATTAAAGCAGTACATACTGACTTTCCCTATGCTACCTCCATTTTTTATCTAGTCTTTGCTTTTTCTTATATTTGGTTTTGGATTTAGTTTATCTATCCATAAATTTTTATTTTCATATATAAAGTTTCATTAAATATTTTTATAGTGATAATCAAATGAAAAATATTAATACCACAATGGCAATGTAACACAGTGTCTAATCTTGGCTATTGAGTAAGAAACATAAATTCAAGGCAGTGGTCTGAGTTCAATTAGCTATGTGACCTCGGAAAAATTATTTAACAATCCTAGACTCAGGTTCTGCATTTATGAAATGGGGATTATAATAACACCCAAGTCATAACATCACTGATTTAATGGACATGAGTTTGAGCAAGCTCCGGGAGATGGAAGGACAGGGAAGCCCAGCGTGCTGCAGTCTATGGGGTTGCAGAGAGTTGGACATGACTGAGAAACTGAACAACAACAAAGTCATAATATTACTGTATCTTTATGCTGAGAATAGGCCACCTCATTTCCCCTTCCTTCACTCAAAGAACAACATTTCAATTCTCCCAGTTCTGCTCTGTACCCCCAAAGAATTGTTCCCCAAGGGTTTAATTATATGGGATTCCTTTTCTTTTGTCTTTAACTAGAGTTAGTTAAGGAGAAACATAGCAGGATATCTAAGAATGGAAAGAGATAGAGCAGATACTTTCCCTTCTGCTATAGACTAAATATTTGTATCCTCCCAAAGTTTACATGTTAAAATTCTAATGCCCAATGTGACAGTTTTTGGAAGTGAAGTTTTGAGGGAAGTGACTGGTCATAAAGGTGTAGCCTTCATGAATGGCATTAGTGCCCTTATGAAAGATAAACAGATGATACCACTATAAGGGCAGAATACGAAGAGGAACTAAAGAGCCTCTTGATGAGGGCAAAAGAGGAGAGTGAAAAAGCTCGCTTAAAGTTCAACATTCAAAAAACTAAGATCATGGCATTCAGTCCTGTTACTTAATGGCAAATAAAAGAGGAAAAGTGGAAACGGTGAGAGATTTTATTTTCTTGGGCTCCAAACTCTCTGTGGATGGTGACTGCAGCCGTGAAGTTAAAAGACACTTGCTCCTTGGAATGAAAGCTATGACAAGCCTGGATAGCATATTAATAAACAGAGACACCACTTTGCTGACAAAGATTCATAGAGTCAAAGCTATATTTTTTCCAGTAGTCTTGTGTGGATGTGAGAGTTGGGCCATAAAGAAGGCTGAGCACCGAAGATTTGATTCTTTCAAGATTCTGAAAGTTCCTTGGACTGCAAGGAGATTAACCCAGTCAATCCTAAAGGAAATCAGTCCTGAATATTCATTGGAAGGACTGTTGCTGAAGCTGAAGCACCAATATTTTGGCTCTTCACCTAGTGTGAAGAGCTGACTCACTGGAAAAGACCCTGATGCTGGGAAAGATTGAGGGCAGGATGAGGGGGTGACAGAGGATGAGATGCTTGGATGGCATCACCGACTCAATGGACATGAGTTTGAGCAAACCCTGTCTAAAGGTCAGGGAAGCCTGGCATGCTGCAGTCCATAGGGTAGCAAAGATTCAGACACAGATTAGTGACTGAACCACCACAACAACAACTAAGGATGCCTGAAAAAGCTCCCTCACTTCTACCATGTGAAGCTTACAGCAAGAAGACAGCTACCTGTGAACCAAGAGCAAGGTCCTCACCAGATATCATTTTCAAGTGCCTCAATCTTGGATGTCAAGTTTCCAGAACTATGTTAAAAATTTTCTGTTATTTACAAGCCACCTGCTATATGGTATCCTCTTGTAGCGGCCCCAACTAATAAAAATCCCTCTCCTTAATTTTGCAGTGTGGTCCAGTTTTCCAGCTCCTGTTGGAAGTTCTCCTCTCAACAGCTTCAGATCTCTGAACTGGTATCACTTTCTCTCTGTGTCCTTTTAAGTTTAGGGACAGTAATAGCTTTTGACTATTGATAAGACTCTAGACAGCTGAACATCATTCATTTGTTCCCTATCCCTCTCTTTAGTTTTGGAAATAAACTTTCCACCCCCAAACAGCACTTGTAAAAGCAAGACCAAATTAGTTTTGTTATTTGGGGTTTTGATAAATATAAACTTCATAATTGTATGAATAATAAGCATATTATTTCTCATCCAACATTTGATTTTTACTAAAGATTCTTCTGTCACTCATAGTATATATGTATGTGTGTATATATATATATATATATATATATATATATATATTCCCTCTTTATGAACATTTTCTATTTTTGTTATTATTCTATTATGAAGCAGAAAACAAAATAGCACATAGATCTTCAGATACAGAAACATCATGGATTTGAAAAAGTCAGTAATTTCAAAATTATTTTCCATACCTTACCTAATTTGATTTAATTATTCTTATTAAGAATACACTGAGAAGTTTTTATAGGGGACAGTCTATGATCACACATACACATCACATGTGTGTGATCACACATGCCTTGGGTCACAATTAATAAGAATAATGATTTTTCCTGAATGATTTTACACTTGAAGCTCTCTCTCACTTTACAATAAGGCCAATATATCTCACAATATTTTTGACAGTCTTTTTCACGTTCATATTATGAGACACAATGCAGACCCATCCGGTAGCCCCAGGTGCATTTGACGCATATGAAACCATCCAGGGTCTCCTCCAGCTCTCCTAGTTCTACAGGCAAAGGCAGAATGAATGATTCCCCTAGCACCTAAAGAACTGTGAACTTTGCACTCCTATATTCTCATGACTAAAAATGAAGGCTGAGAAAAAGAAGACTTGAAACTGTTTGAACTACAGGCTTTCACAGCAGCACTGCTGTTTTAGCAGATGCAAGTGCTTTATATTAACTGTGACAGGAATTGCAGGTCCTGAGCCAAAGGAGAAAATAAATGTTTACTATTCAACTGGAAAGCTAAAAATCAAAGGCAGGGAGTGGGAGGTAAACAGACATAAAATCATGGATGAAGGCAATGTTATGGAGCTCAGTTCAGTAAATTTGTGCATATCCACATTCATATAAATCAAAGGAACTTGACCACGCAGATGTACTGGATTTGTTCCTGTTGGGTGCCAGCATTTTATCTGTGTAAGTGGACAGAAACTAGCCTAAGTTTTATTAAAATTACTAGTTCTCCAACTGTATATTCTGTTTCCTCAGTGCTTTCTGGTTTGAAATTCTTTGTTCCCTCAGAAGAGACTAGCACTGCTCTGAAAACACTACTACAATAAAAAAAGGAATTCACAGACTACTGAACACACAGCAATAATATAGGGTATTCTTTGAAAAAGTAACAAGTATGACTCTGCCATGTTTTTGGATCCTTGTAGAACAGTCTGAGCGGGGACCACTATAGCCCTGAATTAACAACCAAGTTAAAACCAGTGTTCCTAGAATTATTGTTTGAACTGTTCAAATAGTGTTATAGCATAGCATAGTGTTTGAACTGTTCCAATGAAATCAACAGAATTACAATATAAAATATATAAATCAACCAGGCCTCCATGATTCTTCTAGTTTTAGACAGCTTTTAAGAAACCTGAAGCTCCCAGAAACTTTGAGTGAACTAAACACCTGGGCTGCATGTGAAAAGACCTTTTTGAACACTACTTATGATACTTGGGTTAAAAGAGAAACACAAATGTTGAAACATAGTCATTGACTTCTGGGGAGAACAATTATTTATATAAATTAACTAGGCTTACTAAAATTCAGAATAAAATAAGTTAGATAAAAGAGTACACTCGGGGTCTCTGTTTTTTAACTTTGTTTTCTACAGAATATGCAACATAGGAGTCTCTCAATAGAGGCTCAAAAACTGTTTAGTTGGACTATTTGAACTTTAATTATTTTCCTAAGTACAGGCATTCCCAGTAAAATGGATTACTACAGTAAGATCCCTCCATTATTTGTAACCCAACTGTTTGCAATCCATTACACTAAATAAAAGTCAGCATTGTTGTCACTGTTCAATCACTAAGTTGTGTTCAACTCTTTGCAACCCCATGGACTGCAGCACACCAGGCTTCCTTGTCCTTCACTGTCTCCCAGAGTTTTCTTAAAATTATGTTCACCGAAGCGGTGATGTTATCTAACCATCTCATCCTTCACTGCCCTCTTCTCTTCTTGCCTTCAATCTTTCCCTGCATCAGAGACTTTTCCAACGAGTTGGCTCTTCGCATCAGGTGACCAAAGTATTAGAGCTTCAACTTCAGCATCAGTTCTTCCAATGAATATTTAGGGTTGATTTTCCTTTAGGATTGACTGATTTAATCTCCTTGCTGTCCAAAGGACTAAAAGTCTTCTCCAGCACCACGATTTGAAAGCAACAATTCTTCAGCACTCAGCCTTCTTTAGGATCCAACTCTCATTATCTGTACATGACTACTAGAAAAACCACTACTAGAAAAACCATTTAATTATGTGGAACTTTGTTGGCAAAGTGATAGCTCTGCTTTTTACGCAGACAGTTAAATTAGAAATTTTATTAGCTCAGTTAATTTTATCAAAATGCATTTTTTTTTCATTTTTTATTTTCTCATGAAATCCAGCCTACAGGATCAGTTGTTTCCAAGTGTACAGGCAAAACCCATTTCCTAATGTATAGCAATGCTATCTGGGGGAGTTCTTATGCAAGCAATTTTCTGAGAAATATAATAGGGAACGAAGAAAGTGGAGTTGGCTGTCTTTAAACAGTGTGCAAGGCATTAGATTGTTTTGCCTTCCTAGAACAACAAGATAAACATACATGTCATCTGAAATTATACCTGTCATAATATAATGAAATAGCACACATGGGGTTTTCCTCCAAACTATGATATTTTACTTCTTTATAAATACTGCCCTAATCTTTTGACTCAAAATATGAACTTTCAAATTTCAGAGCTTAGCTAAATTGCTAGTTCCTGGAAAACAAAGTATTGGAAATGAGGGGGGAAAGTCACCATTATAAATTAAACAGCTATAGTATATCCCAAATAGGACAGTTATGTTATTTACATAAGTTTGAATATATGGAAGCTTGAAGCATTGACTAAGAGTACAGCTATATGCTAGATCTATTTCAAGGTAGGTCTTAATGTCTTTCCATAATATAGATAAAGTATTTTTTGATGCTTATAAAATATTTTATTATTATTAGAATTTGATGTTTTCCTCAATTCAACTGAATGTATTGTAGATAAGTACTAAATAATTCAGAATTTTAAAGTTTCCAATGGAAATTGGGCAGCTTTTATAGCCTAATTTCCATTCATGCCATAAATCCATTCATGCCTAACTTCATGCAGTAAGAGATAACATAGTAGTCTAAAAAGATTAATGCAGTTGTAAAGTTTAGATTATGAAATGATTTTATAGGACTGAGAAGAGTTTTAACTTGACTAGTGAGATCTGAATGAGTCATACAAATTCCTCAGATAATTAATATATTTAACATATCATGGGGCTTCCCAGGTGGAACAGTGATAAAGAATCACCTGTCAATGCAGGAAACACAAAAGATGTAGGTTTGATCCCTGGGTTGGGAAGATCCTCTGGAGTAGGAAATGACAACCCACTCCAGTACTCTTGCCTGGAAAATTCCATGGACAAAAGAGCCTGGCAGGCTACAGTCCATGAGGTCGCAAAGAGTTGGACACAACTGAGCACACACACACATATACACACACATCATAATATATTGACTTTCTCCATTACTGCATTCCATAGACAGTAATATAAACTAAGGTTGGAGAGAGATTGACCAGAAAATTCATTAGCAACAAAAATCAAGATTAACCTAGAGGTCTCTTGAATCCTGATTTAGGATTCCTTCAATTAGAGATAAGGGTGGGATGTGTGTGTGTGAGAGAGAAACAGACAGACAGACACAGAGAGAAAGAGAGAGAGAGAGAAGGAATTCACACTGAATATTAAACGTTGAATGCCACTTAAAGTCTCAAGAACATGATAATAAATATATTGCTTGTAGATTACAATTTTACTTCCATTCTTATAGCTAATTAGCTATATTTTGGCTGTTTCTTTTTTAGTTGTCAAGAATGAGCACCTGAAAGTTTTATAAGAACAGTGACTCATATTGATAATATGAACCCAATGACCACGGGGTCCAAAGAGTCAGATACGACTGAGCACCTAACACACACACAATCATAAATGTGCACCATTATTCTTCATTGTAACTATAGGATAAATGGGTCCCAAACAAAATATCTTAGAAAAGTTTAAGTAGATAATTCATGAAGCAGTTTTCTTACTTTTTAATAAAGCTGATGGAAATGAGTTCATGGTTTCAGACAGGAAATACTAAAACTTTGAAACCTTTCTCACACACTAGCAAGAACAAAGAAGCTCAATATCAACTGTCTAAATAGGAGATTAATCAATTAATTAAACAGATTAATTCATCTTCTCACCTAACTCCCCCCTCCTCAAACTCACAAGCCAAGGCAGGATTTGTCCAATAGCTAGAATTTTAGTAGATTTCTGTACCAGCTGAATCTACCTTGGTGAGCTTGACCTGAATTTCTCACCTCCTTCAGTGGGGCAGATGTCTAACACAGATGACTGCCTACCATTCCCAGTAAAGAAAAGTCTAATACTTTTTAAGATTTACAAAGCTCTATAAACATAGTTTATTAAGACTTCTGGAGTAAAAGGTACTCTCTAAATATAAGATATTAAAGTGCTTAATCAAAAGCACCTTTTTATATCCTCCATCAAGCTGAATAAACAAAAATGCAAAAGAACATAATATATCACTGCTGGAATATCCATCACAAATAGCCACAACTTTTCCATTTTTGGTTAGGTCTATTTGTACAGCCTTAAGTTACAAAGAATTCCAAATGCTTTTTGAAATGTAATACCACCTTCTTCACCTCACCCCTGCCCCTGCCACATCTCTGTCACAGATGTAATCACTTTCTAAGTGCTGATATAAACAAAGTTACATGTTCTTGCTTTATGAAGTTGATCACAAATCTTTAGCCGGAGGATTTATCTTTCACTTTGCATTGAATTTATAATATAAGACAGAAAAATGTCAATAGTCCACATGTAAGGAGTGTGAGGATGAATATCTTACCTTGCATAGCCAACTAAGCTTCAAAATAAGTTCCAGCTTCATACCTGATGACTATGTTGAATGTAAGAACTCTGTTGTATTATTTACAAAGACTAGTTTCAGAGGCTGGGCTGGTTTTAGCCTTTTTTTCTGCAAGTGGAAGAGTATATGTGGTATGAAAGAGCAAAAGGGAATAACTTCATAAGTCTGTTTCATTTGAAAAATATTGTTATCAGACTCTCAAATTCATGAAATCAAGAATAGCATGCAAACAGTATACCATTTAGAATAAGAAAACTTGCCATAAAAAGGGAACAAAATGCTAGGTGAGTTTCAAAAAAGAAGAATTACTATGAACAATGGGAAAGCTTTCTTAGATGCGGATATGACAATAGGGAAAGGCTTTCAAAATCTGATGCCCCTTTGTTTGACAGGTAATTATTTACGGACATTTGAAAATAAATACGAAAACTATATAACATCAGGCTGAAATTAAACATATCTCAGATTCTAGACTTAGGAACAACCCAGTGGTAGAATAGTAATAATACAGAACTTGACCTCCCAGACACAAAAGAAGTTAGCACACAGCTCTCCACATATTTTCCCACTGCTCTTCCTTATCCGGCTTCCCTGGTGGTTCAGTAAAAAAACTGCCTGCACAGTTTTCCACACCATTGACTGTAAGCCTCCTCCTTGAAACTCAGGACTCTGTTCTTCTCACTATGTTGACTCTTACTCACCACTGCACCCTTAGCACACAAAAAAAGAGCAGGGTACAGACTTAGCATTCAATACATTTTGGACGGATGAATGAAGTTACTGTGCCTATGAAGTGAAAGGTGAAAGAGGCTACAGGAATCAGGAAACAAAGGTGGAGCAGGGAATTATGGATCTATGTTTACTCCAAATTTAAGACTTGCTCTTCTCCAGTCCTTAAATTTGGTACTATTTGATCTCCAGAGAAAGCTTGTGCTCCTCAAGGAAATCCAGCACTGGGATGGACAAGAAAGCGAGAAACGGACAGTTGGTCTTTAGACTGCTGCGTAAATATCACAATATCAATATCATAGTCTTAATTTTCCAGAAAATTAGAGATACCAAGGGAATATTTCATGCAAAGATGGGCACAATAAAGGACAGAAATGATATGGACCTAACAGAAGCAGAAGATATTAAGAAGAGGTGGCAAAAATACACAGAAGAACTATACAAAAAAGATCTTCATGACCCAGATAACCACAATGGTGTGATCATTCACCTAGACCCAGACATCCTAGAATGCAAAGTCAAGCAGGCCTTAGGAAGCATCACCACAAACAGCTAGTGGGT
The DNA here is from genome assembly GCF_910594005.1 of Cervus elaphus. Lineage (NCBI taxonomy): Eukaryota > Metazoa > Chordata > Mammalia > Artiodactyla > Cervidae > Cervus > Cervus elaphus. Next base: position 106,253,796 of record NC_057832.1, on the reverse strand, counting down.
GATGGAATTCCAATTGAGCTAATTAAAACTTTAAAAGATGATGTTGCTAAAGTGCTGTACTCAATGTGCCAGCAAATTTGGAAAACTCAGCAGTGTCCACAGGACTGGAAAATGTCAGTTTTTATTCCAATCCCCAAAAAAGGCAATGCCAAAGAATGCTGAAACTACTGCACAATTGCACTCATCTCACCGCTAACAAAGTAATGCTCAAAATTCTTCAAGCCAGGCTTCAACACTATGTGAACCGTGAACCTCCAGATGTTTATGCTGGATTTAGAAAGGCAGAGGAAGCAGAGATTAAATTGTCAACATCCTTGGATCATTGAAAAAGCAAGAGAGTCCCAGAAAAATATCTGCTTCATTCACTGTGCTAAAGCCTTTGACTGTGTAGATCACAACAAACTGTGGAAAATTCTTCAAGAGATGGGAATACCACACCACCGTACCTGCCTCCTGAGAAATCTGTATGCAGGTCAGGAAGCAACAGTTAGAACAGGATATGAACAACAGACTGGTTCCAAATCGGGAAAGGAGTATGTCAAGGCTGTATGTTGTCACCCTGCTTCTTTAACTTATATGCAGAGTACATCATGAGAAACATTGGGCAGGATGAAGCACAAGCTGGAATCAAGATTGCCGGGAGAAATATCAATAACCTTAGATAAGCAGATGACACCACCCTTATGGCAGAAAGTGAAGAAGAACTAAGGAGCCTCTTGATGAAAGTGAAAGAGGAGAGTGGAAAAGTTGGCTTAAAACTCAATATTCAGAAAACGAAGATCATGGCATCTGGTCCCATCACTTCATGGCAAATAGATGGGGAAACAGTGGAAACAGTGACAGACTTTATTTTTTTGGGCTCCAAAATCACTGCAGATCGTGACTGCAGCCATGAAATTAAAAGATGCTTGCTCCTGGGAAGAAAAGCTATGACCAACCTAGACAGAGTATTAAAAAGACATTACTTTGCCAACAAAGGTCGGTCTAGTTAAAGCTATGCTTTTTCCAGTAGTCATGTATGGATGTGAGAGTCGGACTACAAAGAAAGCTGAGTGCAGAAGAACTGACGCTTTTGAACTATGGTATTGGAGAAGACTCTTGAGAGTCCGTTGGATGGCAAAGAGATCATACCAGTCCATCCTAAAGGAAATCAGTCCTGAATATTCATTGGAAGGACTGATGCTGAAGCTGAAACTCCAATCCTTTGGCCACCTGATGGGAAGAACTGACCCATTTGAAAAGACCCTGATGCTGGGAAAGATTGAAGGCAGAAGAAGGGGACAACAGAGGATAAGATGGTTGGATGGCATCACCAATGCAATGGATGTGAGTTTGAGCAAGCTCCGAGTGTTGGTGATGGAGAGAAACTTGGCGTGCTTCAGTCCATGGGGTCGCAAAGAGTTGGACACGACTGTGCAACTGAGCTGAACTGAACTGAACTGAACCCTCCAGTGTCTATCCAGAAAAGTCTGGTGGGAGAGCACCAGAGATAGGTGACAGGTGACAGAGGCTGCTGGAAAGTACAGTTCAAGCACACAACACATTGTAGACTTGAAAGAAAAAAATGAGGACAGGGACAAGGTGTTCATAACAGTAAGATCTTAATGGTTCTGGTCTATGTTCTTTATATTCACAGTCAGAAGAGTAATAAATACATGTCTTAGAGTGTAAACATAGTGAAACACTGTTTAGTCCCTGAGTCACGTCTGACTCTTTTTGACCCCATGGACTGTAGACCTCCAGGCTCCTCTGTCCGTGGGATTTCCCAGGCAAGAACACTGGACGGGATTGCCATTTCCTTCTCCAGGGGATCTTTCTGACCCAGAGATTGAACCCACATCCCCTGTCTCCTGCTTGGTAGGCAGGTTCTTTATCATTGAGCCAACAGGGAAGCCCAAACAGTGAAATACTGAGGTGGAAAACAACTATTTGCTTAAGGTGTAGCTTTGCACATTATAATAAGAACTTTCTTAGCTTTAAAAACTTTTTGTTAATAAATGCTTATGGTAGATGTTTGTTTTTATCATTTCCATGTACTAGCTGTCAGGGATCATTTGAATCATGTATTTATGAAAATCTATTCTTAGTCACATCTACTTAGAGATACTTTGTATTTTTGATGTTCCTAACAAAGCCATTTCTCTCACACACTTTTTAAAGTTAAGTCAGATTTAATTTAAGCTCTACTTCTTTGTACCACAGGCATTTGTTATCTTTTTTGTCAAGTAGAATGTTAACTTGTACCACTCCTGCTAGACAAGAAGTTGGGCTATTTTCTCTGTATTCCAATTGGTCTATTTTTAAAACTACTCATATCTTTAGAAAAAATTATAACAATTATTTCTAAAAGACAGATGTGAAGTGTAAATTGAAAAGTAAGAAAACAGGTATGTTAGTTGGAAAAAGTGATTAGCAGGCCACAGCAACAAAGATATTTCTAGAACACTATATACGGTGTGGCCCTTCTGACCCAGCCCTTAGCAGGGGATTCTATTTTGAGTTAGTTTTCTATGAAAAAAATGTGTTGTTCTTACCTTTTCACATTTATTTATCATGTTCCTCATATACAGTGGCATTATTTACAAATAGGTGCCATGGTTGGTTAGAAATTAAGGGGATCTGTGTCCTACTATTAATACACTGTATCTGCCACCAATTGACAAGATTTAAAATGACTAGTCATCTCTTTTGAACTAAGACTGTTTTTATTTTTATTCATTCATACTGAATGAATGCTTTTTACTCTTTAAATTGTGTTTCTGCCACAGGAGGGAAAAAAAATACCTCTTCCATAGGAAGACAGAGAAATAAATCCCAGGTTTTGACTACCAAAACATATATTTTTGTTAAAATAGCAGCACACATATAAAAACAAAGAGAAGATATTCTTAGAAGAAAAGATTAAAGAAACCAGATGTATTGAACTCCTGTATCTAATTATTATAACTTGCCTGGAGTTACAAATGTTGACCCATTTTATGAATTGGGAGTCTATGTTTAGCTTTTCTCAGTACTACTGACTTTTCACACTCTTTGTTCAGAAGCTTCTAATTGTCTTCTAGGATCATAAAGCACAACATTTTGGGGGTGTCATAATGGCAACCCAATGGAATATGTTTACCTCCTCTCCCAAGGGTCCAGAGCACATGGCACTGTTGATCACTTTCTCTTTCATAAAATTCTCACCTTTCTATGACACTCCTCTCTTGAGAAACACCTTCCTCTCTTCCCATTTCATGTTTTGTTTACAGACACCTTTCATTCTGCTAAGTTGCTTCAGTTGTGTTTGTGACCTTCAGACTCTTTGTGACCCTATGGGCTGTAGCCTTCCAGGCTCCTCTGTCCATGGGCTTCTCCAAGCAGCAATAATGGAGTGGGTTGCTGTGTCCTCTTCCAGGGGATCTTCCTGACCCAGGGATAGAACCCGCATCTCCTGCGGCTCCAGCATTGCAGGCGGATTCTTTACCACTGAGCCACTGGGGAAGGCCATCTTTCATTCTATTTGCCTCTAAATGTTGGTACTTTGCTTGTCTTTGTTCTCAGCACTATGTTTTTCTTTTTTCTTTTTTAAGTGAAATTATCCAAATATGTGGCTTAAGCTATCACTTATATGCTTATGCTTCTCCATCCTAAATCCCCAACTGGACCTTTCTCCAGAGCTTAGATGCATATAGTCAGCCCTATTAATCATTTCAACTTGGCTATCCACACTGTCACTTAGAATTGTAACTGAACTCATCGCTCATATCTTCTCTGACACAGTATTTCAAAACTTCTTATCAATTATCTCATACCTCTGCTTAACACACTCCAGAGGCTATCCCCGAAATTCTTGACAAAGCTTAAGATATTGTACTTAAGATATAAGTTATGCATGATTTTCTGCTGTCTATTTTTCTATTCTCCTCTCTCATCCATTCACCTGTATTCCTTGATTCTTCTTGCCTTTTTACTCACTTCTTTCTCTACAATCTGCATTATTATCTGCCCTTCCTTTCTTCAGCTCATAAACACCTGCCTATCTTACCAAAAGTCAGTACAAATAGTAACTCTTCTAGAGAGTCTTCCTTAGTGCCACGTCTAATTTCAATATGTCAATACCCCAATTCAAGGCTCTTAGTAGATCACACTCATGTTGTTTAGTCGTTAAGTCATGTCTGACTCTCTTGTGACTCCATAGACTGTAGCCCGCCAGGTTCCTCTGTCCATGGGATTTCCCAGGCAAGAATACTGGAGTGGGTTGCCATTTCCTTCTCAGGGAATCTTCCTGATGCAGGGATCAAACCCCCGCCTCCTGCATTGGCAGACAGATTCTTTACCACTGAGCTACCAGGGAAGCCCAGGCCATACTTACACCTGTAGTATTATTTGCACTACATGTTAACTACTGATTTTCTTGTTCATTAATCTAAGAAATCTGTGAAACCTCAGAGTCATCCTTGACATTTCTTTTTATATCATAACCTATTAAAAAGCAGAGACATTACTTTGCCAACAAAGGTCCATCTAGTCAAGGCTATGGCTTTTCCAGTGGTCATGTATGGACGTGAGAGTTGGACTATAAAGAAAGCTGAGTGCAGAAGAATTGATGCTTTTGAACTGTGGTGTTGGAGAAGACCCTTGAGAGTCCCTTCGACTGCAAGGAGATCCAACCAGTCCATCCTAAAGGAGATCAGCCCTGGGTGTTCATTGGAAGGACTGATGTTGAAGCTGAAACTCCAATACTTTGGCCACCTGATGCTAAGAGCTGACTCACTGGAAAAGACCCTGATGCTGGGAAAGATTGAGGGCAGGAGGAGAAGGGGACAACAGAGGATGAGATGGTTGGATGGCATCACCAACTCGATGAACATGGGTTTGGGTGGACTCTGGGAGTTGGTGATGGACAGGAAGGCCTGGCGTGCTGTGGTTCATGGGGTCGCAAAGAGTCGGACATGACTGAGCGACTGAACTGAACTGACACACAATTCATCGAGAAACTCTCTTGGCTCTACCTTCAAGATATATGCAAAATCTAGTCATTTCCTACTACCCCTTCTCTACTTTTCTAGTCCAAGCTACCAACATGAGTCTGGATTTCTGCGGTAACTTTCTAACTGGTCCCTCTTGATTCCAAGTATTCCACTCTCAACACAGCAACCAGAGTGATCCTCTTAAAGTATCAGTCAGCTTATATTTCTCTGCTCAAACTCTGTCATGGCTCCCCATTTCATGCGGAGAGAAAGCCACATCCAGAAAGGGCGTACATCACGAAGTTCTCTAAACTTTCTCTGACCTCAGCTCCTACTACTGCTTTGCTGCTTACTTCTGCCTTATTTTATTGGATCATAATATCTCAGAGCCTTTTCACTGGGTGTCCCTCTTATTAAAATATCCTTTCCCCAGAGAGCCACATGAATAACTCATTCTGTGGTCTGTGCCCAAGCGTCATCTTCTCAGAAGAGAAGATTTTACCATTATTAAAATTACAGCCTGCAGCTCACTCCAACACTAGCCCTCTTGGGCCTCTTCACATTAATATACTTTCTCCATAGTATTTTCACTTTTTCATATAATATCTCTTGTATTATTTGTTTATGTTCTGTTACTCCTTCTAGAATATAAGCTTCACAGGGGCAACGATTTATATTTTATTCACTGATGTATTCTAAATGCCTAAAGTAATACCTGACAAATAATGAGCTTTTGATCAATACTTGCCAAATCAATGAGTAAACAAGTGAATAAGAGAATGATAATAGGGTCCATGAACTATTTCTCTATTTCTAGACATAGCAGAGTGCCTGAAATATACAGTAGACATGCAATTATTCTTGACAGAATATATATATGAACAACTGATTAAAAGAATGGTTGGGAGATCTGGTGGGGTCTCCACCATTTTATAAAGATAAATAAAATATAGTCTCTAAACTAAATATGCTCCCTGTCTCTCTGGAAAAGGGTAAGAAAGACAAATTATGCTATTGTAAATATGAACCTAATGTTCAGAAATAATTACTAATCTTAGCTGTCCTGTTCTGTCCTGCAAATTATACTATTGCTGACCAGCTAAACTTTGATTATCAGCATTCTTTACAGTTTTCAGAAAGACCCTAAGTATTTTTATGTCTTCAATTCCCTCTTGCTCCATAGGATGTTAATATTTTCTCTAATATGAAGCCCTCAAATCATTCCCATGATTGGACCCAGTAAGAAAAAGTTTCCTCTTTTTATGTTCTGGTCACCAATTTCAAAACTGAGTGGGTGAGGAGGATGGTTTCCACAGCACCAACAAAGAATTCTTAGATACCAGAAGAGTATCTGAGAATTCAACTTGATTCTGACACTATATACTTGGTAGGTAGCATCAGATTCCACAGGTTAAAGGTTCAATCACACAAGATCGCCCCCCTCTCACTTAGGATGCCAGAGGCAAGTCCAGGTTGTCACCTGTGCTTCTCACCTACAGGCTACAGATCAGAAGTTCCAACAATCCCCTCCTTGAGTTCAATTAACTTGCTAGAGTGACTCACAGAACTCAGATAAACATTTTACTTACTTGATCACCAATATATCTGGAATCTAAAAAAAGTACTACAGATGAACCTATTTGCAGGACAGGAATAGAAACACAGACATAAAGAACAGAGATGTGGACGTGGGGGGAAGGGGAGTGTGGAATGAACTAGGATTAGGATTGACAGTAGGACTGACACTGTGCTGTGCTTAATCACTTGGTCGTGTCCGACTCATTGCGACCCCATGGACTGTAGCCTGCCAGGCACCTCTGTGCATGGGGATTCTCCAGGCAAGAATACTGGAATGGGTCGCCATGCCCTCCTCCAGGGGATCTTTCCAACCTAGGGATCTAACCCAGGTCTCCCACATGGCAGGGGAATTCTTTACCTTCTGAGCCACCAGAGAAGCCCAAGAATACTGGTGTGGGTAGCCTATCCCTTCTCCAGGGGATCGTTCCAACCCAAGAATCAAACCGGAGTCTCCTGCATTGCAGAAGGATTCTTTACCAGCTGAGCTACCAGGAAAGTCTGGCAAATATTCACTACCATGTGTAAAATAAAGAGCTAGTGGGAACCTGCAATATGCACATGGAGCTCAGCTTGGTGTTCTGTGATGACCTAGAAGGGTGGGGAGAGGGGTGGGGTGGGAGGGAAGTCCAAGAGGAAGGGGATATATGTATACATATAGCTGACTCACTTCGCTGTATAGCAGGAACTAACACAACATGTAAAGCAATTACACTCCAATAAGAAAGGGTATAATTCAGGAATAGCCAGGTAGAAGAGACGCATGGACGCATAGAGCAAGGTACAGGGAAAAGGGCAGAGCTTAGATCCTCAATGTCCTCTTCAGGTGCCCCACTATCCCTAAATCTCCACCTGTTCACCAGCCTGGAAGCTCTATGAATCCTGTCCTTCTGGGGTCTTTTTGTTCATTGTATTTTTAGGGGGAAGGCTTTGTTACATAGTCATGGTTGATTAAATCATTGACCTCTAGCAATTAATTTAACTTTCAACCCCTCGCTCCTCCCCAGAGCCTGTGATGGCAGGCGGGGTTCTAAAAGTACCAACACTCTAATCATATGGTTGGTTCCCTGGCAACCAATCTAGTCCTAATATTGCCTCAAAGGGCTTTCCAAAAGTCACCTTGTTAATATAGCCAAAGACTCCTTCATAGCTCTTAACACAAAACACTCCAAAGGGTTTAGGAACTTTGTGCCAGAAATGACAAAAACTATTATATATATATATATATACATATATATATGTATATATATGAAAGGGAAAGCATGCAGTCATAATATACATATATATTTCTTATTATAAATCTCAATGCCACACTTCCAAAGAAAAAAGATAGTATTATAGTCTCATGGATTATATAGTTTTGGAAGATAATACTATAGTCTTGAATGAGATAGTTATTCCTCTGACAGAAAAGAGTCATTTGAATGCTTTGCTTTTGATCAAAGTTTGCTCATAGTTTGTCATGTTTGGATTGATGGTGATGATTTTATTAGTTTTGGAATATTATTTCCATCATGTAGATTTTTGGGTAAGATAAGTGGAGAAGATAATCAACAAAACACAATTTTTTCCTTTTGTAATTTTGAAATACATTCAATTTATATGAAGTGCTTTAGGTGGAAGACTTCTCACAAATGTAAGAATATGGAAAGGGGAGAAAGGAGAAACCTAGATAAACAAAGTAAGTCTACCCAAATAGAATACAGAGAATTTTGAAATGAGTAAAACATGTGAATCTTTTCTAATTTCAAAAGCAAATCTTTTTGCATTTTGGTTTGAGCAGGTTCTCTGCCACTTCAAGCTTGAAAAGAGAGAAATGATAAAGCCAGTTTCAAAAACAGATAGTGTTGCCCAAGAGGTTTAGTGGAGGTTTATTATTTATTAAGCCGTGATGAGAAATGCCTTTGTATGGTGTCACTCTGTAACATCTACAGTAATGGGCCACTGGTTCCATGGTTAATCATATTCAAACTAACATATTAAATTAGCCCAACATTAATCACTAGAAAAAGTCCAAAGATAAATGACTGAAAAGGGCATTTAAGTGAAGGGAGTAGCTTGAAGATAACAGCAAGCAGGACATATAAATAAAAGCAAGGATAATTACATTCTCTTTTAAGCAAAGATCATGGAAATCTCTACCTGCTTGAATTATGGCAAAAATCAATTAGTCTACAAATCAGAATTTTTTCTGTTGGGCTGTACCAAGCCTAGAGGAAATCATTACTTTTGACATCACTAATAAAATAAGAGTTTTTCAGCTAATATTTAGTTTTCTCTAAATAATATCATCTTCAGAAAATCATCCATCAATAGAAAGGCCTACATATGTACCATGTATAGATTTCTAACTGTTGTCACAAAGAGAAAAGATCCAAGTGAAACAATTGGAAAGCGAGACAATGGGTCTGTGCTTTAGTGGAGATTCAGATATTATCAGAAAGAGTTATTTGGGAATTACATGGCCTAGGTATAATTTCTTTACCACTCACTGTGAGACCCAGACAGGCTCCTCAATCTCTGTGGACCTCAGTTGTTTGAGATTTAAAAACTTTAAAATGGAGTTCATACAGTTCTAATGAGATGGATGAAACTGGAGCCCATTATACAGAGTGAAGTAAGCCAGAAAGATAAAGAACATTACAGCATACTAACACATATATATGGAATTTAGAGAGATGGTAACGATAACCCTATATGCAAAACAGAAAAAGAGACACAGAAGTACAGAACAGACTTTTGAACTCTGTGGGAGAAGGTGAGGGTGGGATGTTTCGAAAGAACAGCATGTATATTATCTATGGTGAAACAGATCACCAGCCCAGGTGGGATGCATGAGACAAGTGCTCGGGCCTGGTGCACTGGGAAGACCCAGAGGAATCGGGTGGAGAGGGAGGTGGGAGGGGGGATCGGGATGGGGAATACGTGTAAATCTATGGCTGATTCATGTCAGTGTATGACAAAACCCACTGAAAAAATAAATAAATAAATAAAGGAAAAATAAATAAATAAATAAAACATACCCACCACAAAAAAAAAAGGAGTTCATAATATCTTCTTCCTAACACTTTTGTGAGAAGTCAGCAATATAAAGTTTATGTAAATTCTAATTATAATACCTGAAAGAGGATAACTACTTGATATATCATTGTTGCAGACTAGATGATGATAATGAACTTTTTAAAAAAGGTAATTCTAAAAAAAAAAAAAGGTAATTCTATGACAATAATTCTTATTAATTATATTGTCATTTAAAATACCCACACACATTAATCTGTACAAGACCACTCCCCCATCATCTTCCATCCTCCGTTTCTCTCCGGCAGGAGCAAAACAAAGCCCAAATCTCTGCATGCTCCTGACAAGATGCCTACTCCTCCCCTCCCAGCAGCCCAGTCCTGATTGCCTTGAGATTAACAACACTAAGATCACAGTGCTCTTTATAACTGTTTTCCTCTGTCACAAAGGAAGCTAACAACTCCCAGGTTAACTCCTCAACCTCAACTTCCAACCTAAACCTCTCAACCTCCAACTCTAATTCCCTAGAAATTCATTATCTTTTCATTTCTACATAACTCCTCAAACTCATCCACTCTTAACTCTGGAAATTCATAGTCAGCTGTCAGCAAAGTTCACCACATTCTCCATCTGTTTTTTATATTTCCCTTTTTGACTTCTTCTACTGAAACCTGACTTACCCAGCAGCCCTAACAATTAATGTCTATTTTGTCTTCATTCCCTCCCTAACACCAGGATCATAGTCCCCTTGCTTTTGCTAGAATGTCCTGCTCCTTTTCTCCCTAAAACAAACATTAAAATAAGCAAAGCAAATTTTGATTCTTCTGTAGTTATACTATCACATCTCTCCTTGTTATAAATCATTGCCAGTATCACTTATGCTTATTCCTCAAAGATTTTAGCTCTTGACTGATTGTCACTTTCTGTAACAATATACTTGAGACAATGCTTCATGGTTTAAATTTTCATGTAAATGCTTATTTCAAATTTTCAGTTCTCTAAACTGAGTTTATTCCCCACCCTACCACACCCATAACTTCATATCCCAGACTTTGTCTTTACCAAAAACTACAACCCCCTCAAATCTAATTTTAAACATCCCACTCTCCGTTCACCATTTCCCATCTTTCTAGCTCCCTCTATCCAATGTCTCAACTTGTAATATTCTTCAACCCCCTTGAAACCTATAATCCATCAATCCTGACTCCCCTTCACTGCCCCTTTTCCCTCAGTCTTTTATTTCTCTCATTCATCACATGATATATCATGGTCCAAATTATAATCACTCCTTATATTCACCTCCAATATTTTGACCTTTTCTTTTCTCAACAAACTTGGTTAAATCCAGTGCTTTTGCTATTTTGCAGATGAAAGTGTTCAGAGAAAATTACAGGCATGCTGACCAGTTTTACATTCAATGCATATTCACTAACCTCAAATGGACCCTTCTTGGCAACCCTTCAACACTTCCTCATGGACAACCATTTCACAAGTTATTTGCTTCAAACCCATGGCCCCTCCTCCTCAATATTTATGTTTAGCTGATGGGCTACCTTCTCTTTCACTAATACAACAGAAAAAATCAAGAATGAGTTCCACTATTTCTCACCATACATCTACCCACCCACCCATATCTGCTTCCTCCTGTCCTCCCTGTTATGACAGTTGAAGTGTCTAAAGTCTTAGCTAAGTCCTCCCGTTCCATCTGTTGGTTATGTCCCATCCTCTCTCTCCTACTCAAAGACATCATTCCAGCATTTCTCCTCTCCTGTAGTATCAACTTTCCCTTCACTGGAGCAACACTCCTGTAAGTACACAAACCTCCTATAATTTCTACTATCCTAAAAAGCCATTTTAAAGGCTTCTTTTTAACTCCCCTCCCCTTTCATTTATCACCTAATTCCTATGGTATTTTTAAAAGTAGAAAATTTTTTTTAAGTTTAATGTCTTCTTTGTTCCCCCAAAAGCCTGATTAAAGCAAGTTTAACTCCCCAAAACATCACTAAAACTTTCAAAGATAGCAATGGCCTCTTCTTCCCAAGTTCAGTGTTCACTTTTCAGTTGCCCCTCTCACTTATCATCAGGATGTCACATTTCAATGCAGAGTAACTCCTTCCTCTAATTACTCAAAAAAAAAATAGTCATCCAAGTCTTCTCTGCAGCCCTCAAACTCTACATCCAATCCATCATTAGATCTTATCAGCAATTCTTTCAAAAGAAATCTGGACTCTAACTCATCACATCCACTGCAGCCACCCGAGTCCATGCCATCATTATCTGTGGCTGGGTAACTGATGTGACTTGCTGTCTCTCTGCTTCTGTCTTTGTCTATACTCTGTTCTCATGAGTATAGGGAAACTGGCCCTCATGAAGCATGGTTGATTTCCATACCCTTAAAGTAAGCTGTAGCAGGGGTCATCAAACTACTGCCAGCAGGTCAAATCTAGCCAGAACACTATAGCACACAAACCAAGAATCGTTTTTAAATTTTTACGGGGGAAGCAGGAGCAAATGTGTAAGAAGAGGAAGAGAAAGAAGAGCAGAAGGAATGGGAGGAGGACAATATATTCTGGAGAACTGAAGCATCCTACAAAGCTAAAATATTGGCTCTTTATTTGCCATCCCCAGGCCTACACAAGCTCCTTCTCTCCAAATCTCTCACTCACTCTACTTTAACCATATTAATATCCTTGCTTTTTTTGTTTTGTCAATGTTTCAGACAAACAAGGCTTTTGGATTAGCTATTCCCAATGTTACACTTTCCCCAGATAACCATGTATCGATAGGCATCTCCTACTTTTGGCCTTTATTCAAATACCACCTCCTCCAGGAGACCTTTGCTGATACCCCCTTATAAAACTGCAACACTTCTTCTCCTTACTACTTCCTATTTCCCTTCCCTGCTTCATTTTTCTCTAGAGCTCTTATTACTGCTGGTTCTCAAACAAGCCCCCATACAGGGAGGGCAAAAAGAGACCAAAGCAAAAGGCAGAGCAGTCCAGACTGGTAGAAGTTCTAGTCAGCAAAGGAACTTACTTACAAGGTTTGTCTTGGGTATCACAAGACGACAAACTCCACATCCACTGCCAGAATCTTAAAAGAAGTTTTTATGGAGGATTTAAGGGGATTCAGTTACTTATACAGTCCAGATGGTCCCAACCACACTCTACTTTCTCAAGGCTGAGTTCTTGAAAGTGGCTCTGACTGTGGGAATGGTGGACAGAGTATAAATTCCAAGGACAGCAGAGGAATTCAGGAGCCTCCGACTGCCTGAGTCCAGCTCATGGGTTAACCAGGGGTCAAGTCCTCTCAAAGACTTCCTCCAACAACCACTATTTAGCATACTGTATATTTAACTCATGCTTTATTGACTGTCCACCCCCAACCACAGTGTTAGATCCATGAGAAAAGGGATGTATGCACAATTTATTCACAGCTATGTATCCAGCATAATGGCATTGCCTCACACATAGTAGGGACTCAGAAAGTATTTGCTGAACAAATAAATCATGTACTGTAAACTGCTAAGTTTTGGTCATATAAATAAGCATATTCTCTATAGCTCTGTGGGTAAGGTAAAAAGTGCCAAAATTTCCCCTTATTTGCAATATATTTTGGTTGTGTTTATTTTTATCATCACAAGACTCATTCTAGTATGCCTAAGCTGAACCCAGTATAAGTGGCAAGCATTCTTAGCAGGGACAGATAAGAGCAGAATGTTTTATTATGCATTTAAGTAACTGCTTCTCTTTGTCTAATCTTCTAACAATAAACTGACCCTCTTCTATTTACCTAAGTGTCTCATCTGCTTATTTCCTTTTGATTTCTTCATTTTTAAAATATATATAAAAAAGTGAATAAAATAACTAAAGGTATAAAAAAAAGATGACATTTTATATTCTGAGTGAAAAGTTCAGACTTATTTACCAGAAAATAATGAGTAACTTAATGAAAGAGTGAGTAAAAGATCAGAAATGTGAGCCCAGAGGCTACTCCCATGCAAAGATGGAAAAGCCGTCACCAATCACCCTTCATGAAGGTGCTGACAAGGATGATAATGCTGGACTAAGGAGCTTGAAAAGAATGTCAGCAAGGTCATCATGGAAAGCTTGATTCTTGTATCAACCAAGTAAGACCTCTTGTTTTCATTCATGATCATCAACTTAACTGTAGATATAAATAAAAAATAAGTATAAATCAACCTAAATTTGTACTCACTTCTATAAAAATCATCAAAGTACATTCGCTACTGATGATGAATTTATCACCAGCAAAGCCCATTGCTACGGCTTCCCACGTGGTACAGTGGTAAAGAATCCACCTGCCAATGCAAGAGACAGATGCAAGAGACATAGTTTCGATCCCAGTCGGGAAGATCCCCTGGAGAAGGAAATGGCAACCCACTCCGGGATTCCTGCCTGGAGAATCCCATGGACAGAGGAGCCTGGCGGGCTACAGTCCATAGGGTCTCAAAGAGTGGTACACCGAGCACCAGCACCAAAGCCCGCTGCAGTCCCTGGGAAAAAGAAGATGGAATCTAGGTGAGACGGTTTTACCCTTTCTTTTGTGCTTCATCTAGCTTCACTTGCCTGCAGGGGGCTGTGGTCAGACGCCACACACCTGACACATCAGGTTAGAGTTTCCAGCCAGAGACGCTGCCGGACACTTCCATTCAAGATGGCAGAAGCGCCCGGGACAGAGTCGTGCCCAGCACTTCAGTCTGAAGAGCTGAGCCGTGAGGGAAGCGACTGCTGGAAAACTGCCCTTCCCTCCACAGACAACGGGAGGACTAACAAAAGTTCAATAAAACTTAGGCGGACCAGCTGCACAAGCAGGAGAAAATGCCCTGTGGAGTGTGACAGGAACAGTTTGGCTGCAGTCAGTTCCCAGGATAAGCTGACGGGTGCAACGTTCCACCCTGTCAGTTCTTGTTCAGACTCGGGAGAAGCTAAAAATTCAGGGAATTTTACCGGAGAGAGAAGCCTAACTTTTGGTCAAGACAAAGCAGAGGGTATGAAATGGGACAATTGAGAATAATCAGTCAGCAGGAATGAAAACCTCTACTCCAGGAAATGTAGTTTCTCTATTCTGAACCGGACCACGATGGACAGGGGCTCCTGCCAGTTTTATAGACCAAACCCAATTTTACCAACACCAGCTCCTCCTGCAATCGGAGACTTTCACTAAGCAGAAGGCACTCCCTTTGAAACACTGTCACCGGCAAAGCTCATTAACAATTCCTGGGAAATAGAATGTGGGTAATAAAGTCTAACCTGTTTTTCCCTTTGTGCTTTCTAGTTTCACTGGCTCATAAGGCCAGGCCAGGCCCAGAGGCCTCCCAGCTGGTACTTCAGATCTGAGTCCATACCGCAAAATGGCTGCCGACACCTCAGCCGGCAGACCGCGCTCTGCTCGGGACACTCAATTCAACATGGCGGCAGCCGGCCGTGCGCAGAAACTGCACTGGGCACTGCAGTCTTGAGCATAAGCAGAGCAGCTGTTCCCACCTGCAAGAGCTCCACTCTTTCCCCTGCTGATGAAATCCTTATAAAGCAGCCCCACCCACAGCCTGTCCTGAGAGCACCTGCTAAAGAGCAGCAGCTTGTGCCTATCCATTGTTTGATGAAAGAGTAAAACTTCCTGTTGCTTCTGAACTGAACTCCTCCTCCTTCTACTAGTGAGAGTGACACCAGGCAGGAGGACCCTTGCTGGGGACTGACTCAAAAGGGTCAGTGACAAATTTACAGACACATCTTTGACACAAATTTCATGACAATGACTTATTAACTCATCTCAGATTTCTAAGACTCCTTCTTATTCATAACCTCGCTAATTAATTTCCCTATTTTTTCCATTCCTGTGAAGCAAAATTCTCCTGGCCTTCTCTGGTTACATTCACTTTCAGTTCCTCTGGATGACTCTGACTTTTGTCCAGTAATCTCAGAAGCTGTCACTGTCAATAGTAATTAGGAAACAGATGACAAGCCAAAATTAGGCAAATTGAGGTGAGTTGAATAAAAGGTCCATTTTCAAAGGTATGGGCAAGATACATGGGGGGAAAAATGCAGTGATGTGGTACCAGAAGGTTATGAGATCAGGCAATATTCTTAGGCCTGAAAAAGAAAAGGAACAGGAGTAATAAAACAACTTGGAGAAAGTGCTCCACAGAGAGGGTCACCTAAGAGGAAGGGTGACCTTCAGTAGAGGACAGTCTAACCATGGGAAACTGGCAAGGACTTTCTCCCAGCCTCCAGACCTCTTGTTGGTGTCTCATATTGGCAAAATCCAGCAGGAAACCTTAGAACAAAGAAAGACTGCTGATGGTCATTGTCAGGTCATTGTCCCAGTACACTGAATTGGGAAAGGGTGAAGAATGAATCTGGAGCATTAAATGTCATTATTGGTTAGTTGCAATCTGAGTCAATAAAATGCTTTTCATAGATAGTTTCCAGATCAAGCAAAATTTACTCAGGATTACAAAGAAAGAATTAGCATGTTAAAGAAACAGCACATAGCTTTCAGTTCATAATGCAAAAGGTACTTAGTATGTGGGATCAGATTTTCATTCCAGGTAAATTCCTAGGAGGATTTCTGTAAATTTTTCAGGTTAAAAGTTAATCATGACTATGTTCATAAATTTGTCAAACAGCATGACTAACAGGGCATAAGAATCTTTATTAAATAAACCTCTTTCCTTTGCATCTACAACACAAACTCAGTGGGTTTCTGAACTGGAATGACGTCTCCCTTTCTGTTCCTTTGCTCCTTCCAACCTTGCTCTGTCCCTGCTCCCATTCCAGGTCACTGTTCAGCATACTAATGCCAAGCCTGCTTTTACCCGAAGTGCCTGTTTCGTATGCTGTCATATATATACTGCCAGTTGGAGCTCAGCCAGTGGAATTAAATGAAATGGTTTTCTGTCAGACTGAATACTAATTATGTCTTCATGCTGAAGCTAGGTCTGCATAATGACATCATTTGCAAGTAGGCTGGAAGTTGAAGCTCAGATACAGTTTGCTCTTATATTTATGGATGTAAGCAAAGTGGTTTTACGCTGTTTAATCTACCTGTTTTGTGTGAGAGTCTGCTTGTTTGATAGATTTGGCTTTGAAAATCTAAGGTTTTCTCTGGGTGATATTGTGGATTAAGTAAATTTTTTTCATTGCCTAAATCAGTTGTCAAGGCTTCAAACCCACAACTAAGTGCCCTAGGGAAACCTTTGGGACACTACTTTTTTTTTTTTTTTTTTTTTGGTATTGTCAAGAGCCTGAGATTCCCTTCAGGTCATGCATATATGCCTAGCATGATAAAATATCTGATTCTCTGAGACAGCTTGGTTTACGTCTGTTGGTTATTCTCAAAACTTTCCCACTTTGTACAAAGTCTGCACTTTGAGCTCATCAGCCTGTCAGAAATAATAGTATCCTTCACCCTTCAAATAATGCCCACATGTCTTGCAGCATTTATTGTGTTCAATTAGCTAAATTACTCACAAATCCATGTTATGATGAGAATGAGTAGAACCCCTCCAAGGCCCTCATTTTTCTCTTGGCATTTTAATGGTCTTTTTATAGGAATAACTGTCCTCATGGGAATAAAAAGACAAGAAGCAGATTAAACGTTAGGGAGGCCCACTGGGGACAAAAGTTCAGTTGAGGAGAAAACACACGATGTCCATTTAATTCAAAACATGCACAACAGAATCCTTTCTAGTTCAGGGCATCTTGCTAGGTATAGGATGCATTGAAAGACTAACATGTGAATCCTACACCCCAACATCTTGTAATTATATGGAATCATGGAAACAGAATCAGGCAAGTTGTTAAGAGATGTCATTTTTAAGTCAATCTGTATTAATAGAGGGGTGTAGCCTTGGAAAACCATTTAATGCTTGTGGTTATTGAATAATGGTAATATACTAAATGATCACTGGTTGATACAGGCTCTAAATTTATCTTCTCTTCCAAGACTGTAATATGTTTGGATTGAAATAATTCTTTTAAACTCTAAAGAATTTACTGTTATTATACAAACAGAATTGCTTCCTATTGCTGTCAGAGAACAGCCATTATCCCTGAGCATCATGACATGTTCTACTAATTTTTAGAATGGCAGTAACAAGTTAGGAACTCAAGAGTGGTGAGTTTTAACATAAATATTTGACCTGTGATTTGAAAATACTTTTTCCCAATGAGTAATCTGTACTGTTCAACCAGCCCACAAATGTCCCTTATATGGCCTATATCTATGTTTAACTGAAAGCAAGTTTGTGTTCCTTTCCACTTTGTTATGTAGAAGCAGGCAAGAAGCAAAGTCAAACAAGCAAATGTCAACAAGGTTGAAGGCAGTGAAACACAAAGTCTGGGAATTCTGAGGTCAAGTCTCCAGACCAGTGCCCTAGGCAACTCAGTGACAATCTACTACTGACTCTTTTGTCAAAAAATCCTTTATTTTATTTCCTTTTACCACTATAGCTACAAGGTATGACTCAATGTAACCCTCCTGAAGCTGAAAAAGCTCTGATCCTCTTAAGTTCATGTTCTGATGCACCCGGGGAAAAAAATCTCTCTACTTTTGTAGCTGTGTTGGATAGTAATCCATAATGAGAGTGACCATTAGGAGGTCTTTAATTATACCATGTGTATTTGGTTTGATAAACAGCTTTTCCCCTTATACCTCAGAGTTTTAAAACCCATAGTTTCACTAGATTTCCTGAAAGAGGGGCCAAGATGCTGACCTGTGCTAATAAGCTCCTTGAAACTTGTACAAATATGATATGTACAGTTGTGTTCTAGTCTGGTGTCCAAGCCATAAAAGGAAGTTTTTTAGAAGTGAAAATATCTTCCAGAGAGAACTGGCCAACAAATAGGAAGCCAGATCAAATGTGTAATGGTTCATTATCAAAGGCTATCTGAAAACATGACTCACCTCCAAATATTTCAAGATCCAACAAATAGAAATCAAAAGATCAGAGTAAGAAAAATCTTTCTGATCTTTTGTGCTATCCTATGATGGCATGAACTATTTGGGAAAACATGTTTCCCTTCCACACTGCTCCAAAAATAATTTAAGGTCATATTCAAGGATAAATGGAATATTGGGGAGTTCCATGAATTAAGTGTAGATAAGAATATATAGGAGAGAGTAGGCTCCTAGTGGTTCCATAATCATATGTCAAGGTGGCATAGAAGGAGGTTATTATATACAGAAGGTTGAGCTAAATGATTCAGAAGAGCAGAGTCAAAAGTGAGTTAAAACTCTAGACCAACTATCTTACCCAGATGCAGAAAATCTTTCTACAAGAATTCTGACACAAGATCATCAATACTAGTCTTTATTGTTTGATGTTAACCTTTCTGGTCAGTACTTCTTGGGGCAGTCTGTTCTTTTAAGAGATGATCATTTTTGATAAAAATTCTTTAAATTGAGCTAAAATCTAGTTCTGTTTAATTTCTCAATTCTGAGCTTTATAGCCGCTGGATGAATGGCCCAGGTGAAACCTATCCCTTTCTAACATCAGTCCTTCCAAGTAACTGGAGGCAGCTCCTATGAATCTTCTCTTGCACAACAGTTAAGAACGTGGGCTTCGAAGCAAAATAGATTTTGGTCTGAATCTTCTATTTAAAACTCAATAGCTACAAAACAAATAAACAAGCATGATAGCTTTTGCTTTTGGACAAATTAAATGCTCTGAGTTTGTTTCCTCAATTTTAAATATGAAAATCCTATTTACCTAAACAGGTTATTGTGGACTTTTATTTTGAGGAGACCCCTCAGAAGTTTTTTTTCCCCCATACCACATAGCATGTGGAACTTCCCTGACCAGGGATCAAACCAGTGGCCCCTTCATTGGAAGCACAGTCTTAGCCACTGGACCATCAGGGAAGTCCAACTTTTTTTCTAAAGTGATATAGGGGATTCCCCCGGCAGTCCAGTGATTAGGATTCCATTCCACTACTGGAGGATGCAGGTTCAATCCCTGGCCAGGGAACTAAGATTTCACATACCACCTAGTACAGCCAACAAAATAAAAAAGATTTAAATTAAGAATATTAGATAAGTATAATCTTGGCATATAATATATATTCAATTAATTTCCTCTCATATCCTCTTGATCCTCAGAATCTGATGTTTTCCTCCAATGGCCTGTATTCCAGATTCCTTATGATCATATCACAATCCATTAAGTTCACTACAATTCTAAATTCTAGAGGATACCAAATCTTTTTATAGGTGAAATATAGACATTTACATCGTGGTTTCTGCCTCTTTGTGACTCAGTGCCTCTATTTATGTGTGTGTGCATGTGCACTCAATGTGTGTTCAACTGTGCAACCCCATGGACTGTAGCCCACCAGTTTCTTCTGTCCATGGAATTTTCCAGGCAAGAATACTGGAGTGGGTTGCCATTTCCTACCCAGGGGAGCTTCCTCTTTATATGGTAAATATTATGCTGTCTTTACTATCACTAAAAAGATTAATAGAAAATTAATCTATATACAAAAAATAATTTCAAAAAGTTAATATCCTAAGTGTAATATGAGACATTTTAAGTTGATACATGATAAAATAATGTGTACTTCATTATTTAAAAACTTTCACAAGACTACAATGGCAGGCACAACAGAAAAGAGATTTGCAATCTATATATGTATTTCCATAAATGCACTAATGTCAAATGCCAGCTGATAGCTGATACAGGAGCAAATAGTGAAGCCACCGGTGACACAATTTTTTGAAATTGTAAACAGCCCCTGGTAAAGTTCTGAATAAAAACCAAAGAACAATCTTTCCACATAGTAGTTATACACCTGGAAAAAATAATACCCTGCATAAATATTTTAGGATTAATGCTATGTGAAATTAGGTTTTAAGCTTAGATGATTATAAACAACTTTTACTTATCTTGCAGGACATTTGAAGGTCATAAATGATACAGGACAATGCCTTGAAGGTTTGACCTGCCTTGTGCATTGTAATGTATCTGGCATTGCTGGCCAGTAATGCTGACCATACAAGAAGCATTGGGACAATTTAAAAATATATTAATAAATACACCCCCAGATTGCCAAAACCCCTCCATTAAGAGTTACTATTTGAAGGGTACCAGAGCTATCTACACTTCTATTGTTTATCTGAGTAATTTTTTTTAAAGAAGCAGCTATGTTATCATTTTGGTGACCTATCTGGCAAGTTTTAAATTTTGAACCCATGCTACTTCTTTCAGGAATGTCCTTGATTTTACTCCTTAAAATAAGCCATATCTATCATACTTAGCTAATTTACATTAAAACCAAATTCTGTATCTTATATTTTTGCTAAATTTTATTTTCTTTGTTTCACTTTATCTTTTCAGTCAATCATTTTGCATCTTGATTCTGGCATATTATATCATCTCTTCTTGGTTTCCATCACCTGCAAATTAGGTAAGTATCTCCCATCTGTCTTTATCCAACTTGCCAGTGAAAATGAGAAATCAGACCAATGAATGACAGCATTTTATGGAACTTGACTAGAAATTTCCCTCTGTGTTGACATAGCTGATGACACATTACCTTTTTATTAATAACTATTATAGCTAAAAGAGATTTATGACACATGTGGTCAATAGCCTTGCTAAACCTAAGATAAATTATATTCCTGTATTATGTATTTCTCTTAGAAATAAATTATGTATTTTCCTTCCATGTGAAATTAGTAACATTACTAATATTACTATCTACTTCTAATTTTAGGGCAAAATGCTTACACAGTGAGCCTGAAGTACTAATAATGCATCTTTCTAAATTATTTCACATGCTGAAGTTTAATAATAAGAATTCTGACATAAATATACACGGTTCTAAAACATTATTAGTTTAGTTGCTACAACAGCTAGACTCTGATATCTCAGCTGTCTCATGTGATAGAAGGGCATTTCTTGCTCAGAATTGAGTCTGAGGTAGGGATTGCAGGGTTCTGCTTCACTTCTGATTCAGGCAGAAAGATTAACCCATGTCATTTTCAATACACAGGACCCAAGCTCACTCTGAATACTCACAAACATCCAATAAAGCAAGGGAAAAGAGAGCAGAAGGTCATGGAACAAATTTTTATGGGTCAGGTCAGAAAGTGGCACATATCACTTCTGTCCACATTTCACTAGCTAGAAATCACCTGGTTACACCTAAGTTTAAGGAAGCCCGGGAAATACAATCTTGCTGTTTGACTAGAAGTAAATGTATTTTGGTGAACTAGTAGATATCTCTGCCAATTTATTCTTAGAACTGCACTAGAGAGTTTCCTTCTCTGAGCCCCCATGTTTCAGGTGGCCCTACATTTTGGAATGCCTTCCAGAAAATATTCTAAGTCACCCTCCTGTACCTAGGACTAGCCAGGGGCAGCAGTGTTCTCCGGGCAGCTAATCTAGAGCCTAGACCTGGTGCCATGTGTGTCCTGGAAGCATCAACCTCAGAAAATTTTAAGTCCCATTCCAGAAGCTGGACCTGCCAAAGCTAATAGTGCTTTTCAGGTGTGGTGCCCTGTGTGAATACCAGGAGCTAATGTGGGCTATAGTCCCTGCTTCTCCACTTCAGGGTATTCTTAGATCCTATACCAGACTCTGGGGTTAAGCAGATGTTCCACCGAGATGGTTCTGACACATCGGTTTAGGACAGTTTTTATCCAATCCAGCATGCCAGACAAGCTCAGCGCTCTGGGCTATGATGGTCTGCTATCGGCCCTTGGACATGGGTCCTGTGGGGAGATACCTGCGTGGATCCTCACCCCGCTGTGTTGGACCTCCACTTTATATAGCACCAAGGACAGCATGGATGCCAGCATCCAATATTTACTCTTGGGACTCCCCTCATAAGCATCCAAGGAGGTCACCAACCCTCTTCACAAATTTTGAACCATATTCAAGGTAATCTATGGGAGTGACTGCACGTAATTCTTCTAAAGGTGATGAGACATTTACTCCACAATGCCATGAGGGCTTCTTGATTAATGTCTTTTGGTCTCCAATCAATGTGGTAAGGTTGTGCTCTTCTGAGTCAGACTTCATGCTGGATGAAGGATTCCTTGCAGAATAGAATCATTCTCCTTGCTTTGAACACTGAGTCCTTGCCTCTCCACTGGTGGCAGTGTTCAGAAGGCAGGGATTTGGGCAACACTGAATAAGATCACATCCTAAGAATGTAGTGATTACTGCCTAAAGTAGTCAAGAGAAGATGTAGTTGGAGATGTGTTATTTTATATTTGAAATCACAAATTTAACATGACCAGAAAATGGATTATTGTTTATATTTTCCTTTACATTCTGGATAATATTCATCTCTGTGTTCATTATCAGTGAAGCATAGTAGCAACTCTTGAGTCATTAGGAA
Source organism: Cervus elaphus (assembly GCF_910594005.1). Classification (NCBI taxonomy): domain Eukaryota; kingdom Metazoa; phylum Chordata; class Mammalia; order Artiodactyla; family Cervidae; genus Cervus; species Cervus elaphus. The sequence goes on along the minus strand of NC_057832.1, from coordinate 106,230,884 downwards.
CCAATATTCATGGGCTGCACAAGGGACGATGCAATAGCATGGGTAATGATGCAACCAGCATTAAATAAATGGTCTTCAGGAACTGCAGAAGCAAGAAGATACATACTGTTTCTGTGCAAACAGAATTCTAAAACCATGGTACTGTGAAAAGTATTATCACTACTTTTTTCTTTTAGTGATAGATATGAAGTTAGACAGGCTTCCCAGGTGGCACTGGTAAAGAACCCGCCTGCCAATGCAAGAGGCATAAGGGATGCAGGTTCAATCCCTGGGTCAGGAAGATTCACTGGGGGAGGGCATGGCAACCCAATTCAGTATTCTTGCCTGGAGAATCCTCATGGACAGAGAAGCCTGGCAGGCTATAGTCTCAAAGAGTCAGACAGGACTGACGCAACTTAGCATGCACACATGAAGTTAGCCAGGAATGATGCATTTGACAATGAATTGTATTGACCCATAGATCAATTTGGGGAATATGTTCATATAAACAGTTTTAATTCTTCAGATCCATGACTATGACTATCCATCCTATGATGTTCAAAAATTTATGTAGATCTATAATTTCTTTCAATGATATTCTGCAGTTTTAAGTACATGCTTTGTGTTAAATTTTTTCTGTAAGAATTTGGGGGTTTGGTGCTCTTTAAATGGAAGTCTTTTCTAATTTGCTTGTTCATTGCTAGTGTACAGAAATATAATTGATATTTGATTACTTATTTTGTGCCCCACACCCTTGCTGGATTTATTACGTATTTTGTATATGATGGTACCTGTTTTCAGTGTTCAAGTAGTCAGTTTATAACTCTGCCTTAGTCTTTACTTCCTGCTTGTACAAAACCTCAAGTCAGCCAAAGGTGAGGTGAGAGTCTGGGATCTTCTCAGGTTTTTTTCTCAATGTGTGCATAGCCCTGTACATGCTCTTAGCTGTGAATATGTATGTGGCATTGTAGATTCCCAGGAATATATTAAAGCTCCTTAAAACTCTTAAGGATATCTTATTTAAGCTTTCTCTTTTAAGTTTTTTGATTAGCAACTGCAATGATACACATTTGCTGATTTTTTTTTTTTTTTTTTTTTTTTTTATAAAATGCCCTCTGGGCAGCTCACATGAAAAGAACTCCAAGTCAGGTCAAATGATACAAGAATGGAGCTTTCCCAAAACGGTCAAATCATGGCAGATCTGTAAGAAAGGGGTTTTGAGGTGTACCAAATTCATTATTCCACCTTCTGCTAAGTTGCCGGTTTTCACATCTAATATAATTGCTTTTAAAGATTATTATTGAGCTGGGAGAAGGGGATATTATTAGGGTAAGTTAAAAAGCCTTTGACTGTGGATCACAACAAACTGTGAAAAATTCTTAAAGAGATGAGCCAGACCACCTGATCTGTCTCCTGAGAAATCTGTATGCATGTCAAGGAGCAACAGTTAGAACTGTACATGGAACAACCGACTGGTAAATCGGGAAAGGAGTAAGTCAAGACTGTATATTGTCATCCTGCTTATTTAACATATATGCAGAGTACATCATGTGAAATGCTGGACTGGATGAAGCACAAACTGGGATCAAGATTGCTGGGAGCAATACCAATAATCACTGCAGATGGTGAAGAAAAGCTATGACCAACCTAGACAGCATATTAAAAAGCTGAGAGATTGCCAACAAAAGTCCATCTAGTCAAAGCTGTGGCTTTTCCAGTAGTCATGTGTGGACGTGAGAGTTGGACCATAAAGAAAGATGAGCACTGAAGAACTGATGCTTTTGAACTGTGGTGTTGGAGAAGACTCTTGAGAGTCCCTTGGACTGCAAGGAGATCCAACTGGTCAATCCTAAAGGAAATCAGTCCTGAATATTCATTGGAAGGACTGATGCTGAAGCTGAAACTCCAATACTTTGGCCACCTGATGTGAAGAACTGACTCACTGGAAAAGACCCTGACGCTGGGAAAGATCGAAGGTGGGAGGAGAAGGGGACGACAGAAGATGAGATGGTTGGATGGCATCACCGACTCAATGGACATGAGTTTGAGTAAGCTCCAGGAGTAGGTGATGGACAGGGAGGCCTGGCATGCTGCAGTCCATGGGGTGGCAAAGAGTTGGACGCGGCTAAGTGTCTGAACTGAAAAAGCCACAAAACTCTGGGTTCCTACTAAGATTGTACTGTTTATCTTTTAGTAAAAGCATTCCTCAAATTGTTGCAAGTCTTTAGTTAATTTCCAGATTTCTAAAAATACTGATTTTGAGAGATTTTGCCAGTGTTTTTGTTTTTATATAAAGCATCAAGGTCTTCAGAATACTTTGCTCGTCCAATTTGGAAATGATATGTCCACACACACAATGCTTAGAAAGAATACAGACACACAAGAATGCATACTATGTGAATTCATTTATGTATTGTTCAAAGTCAGGCATAACTAATTATAGTAGGAGACGTCAGAATAATTTTCCTTTGAGGAAAGCAGCACAAGGAGGGTTTCTCTTGTATTTCTGTGTTTAGTAATCTGGATGCTGGTTACTCAGGTATGTTCAATTACAATATTCATTATCTATATATTATGATTTGGGTGTTTTTTTGTACATTTGTTATGATCACGAAATTAGGGATATGCTTTTAGGTATTGGTGGGATAGGCAAGAGTCCTGTAGATAACTTCAGAGATATTTGAAAACATTCCAATCCTGAAGTTGTTAGGTGGTTCATGCATGTTCTTTTAATTATGCATCAAATTATGTTGTTCTTATTCAGTCGCTAAAGTCCTGTCTGACTCTTTGTGACCTCCCATGAACTGCAGCACACCAGGCTCCTCTGTCCTTCATTATCTCCCTGAGTTTGCTCAAACTTATGTCCACTGAGTCAGTGATGCCATCCAACCATGGGATTGAAGCCATGGGATGGATGGCTTCAAAACATAGCTTCCTTATGTTGAAGTACTTCCATATAAGCTCAGAGATATATTAGTTCCTTGGACTGAATTTGCTATGATTTTCAAACGCCTAAGGCATAATATGTTTATAGATATATTGTTGTTGTTCAGTCGCTCACTCATGTCAGATTCTTTTGTAATAAAAATTGTTTTTCCTTTCATGTGCATCCAATATTATATCATAAAATTTATTTAAAACACTGCCAGCATTGTCCAATAGCCATTAATAGACATTGAGGTTTAAATACTCCAGTTTTTCGCCTGCTATTTGGATATTTAGAGTAGTTCCAATATTTTAGTTTTATGATGTTGCAATTAGTATGCACAAAAATAAATCTTTGAGTATACATCTTATATTTCCTTAAGATATATTCCAAAAGTGGACTTAAGGGGTCAAAGTACATAAGCATTTTAAATACTCTTGGTACATAAAGTCTATTGCTGCAAACATTTTACAAATTAACTCCCCACTCTCCTCAGAAACACATGAGAGATATCACTTTTCTGCCTGCTACTGAACATATACATACAATATACAAAAATTTTAATATATATACATAAATATATGAATGAATATATTCATAAAACACTAATATAGAATAATATTTATATATCTGTCAAATATAATATATTTGCAAGTTTGCAATATGTTGGTGTTGGATAGGGAGTTAGTGATGGACAGGGAAGCCTGGCATGCTGCAGTCCATGGGGTCACAAAGAGCCAGACACAACTGAGTGACAGAACTGAACTGAACTTGCGATATGTTAAAGGAAGCATGTGTATGGCATTTTATTATGTAATTCTGTGAGTAGCAGTTGTGTTGAATATTTTTGTTTGTCTTATTTTTTATTGACTTTTTTGTTTCTGATATTTAATGATTATTTTTATTTAGACTGCAGTGTTGCTATTATTCTTATTGATTTGTGAGACCACTGAGCATTTCTAATTCTGCTTTCTAAGGTCTTATGATCCATATTTTATTAAGCCTTATATTTAATTTTATTTGATATTTTAACCTCAAATATTGTTTGAGCACATTTGCTAACATTTCAGCCACTTGCATTTCACCAAGCATCTTTTCACTGATGTTCAGAATGATGTACAGAATAGTTTTCCTCATGACTTCCTTTCCTTTCTTAAAATAAAATTTCAGCCTCAGTAGCATCAAAGGTAATGGAGCTCTCACAGAGTTCTGTTTGTTGTGACCCTTTTTGGGTTCTTAAAGCTGCCTTTGAAAGAAGATGCCAAGGGATGAAAACAGAACTTTATGTGCTCCTGCAGCCCTCCTCCCTTCCTCAACAGTTATAGTATCGGTGTTCAAATCTGTCTCAGAGATCATCAGAAATAATCCCACCAAGACCCCTGTCCCTTTTTATGTCAGTCACCATAGAAAATACGGGATCCCCAGGTTACCTGGGGCTTCCCAGGTGGCACTAGTGGTAAAGAACCTGCTGGCCAATGCAGGAGGCTCAGGTTAGACCCCTGGGTTGGGAAAATCCCCTGGAGGAGGGCATGGCAATCCATTCCAGTATTCTTGCCTGGAGAATCCCATGGACAGAGGAGCTTGGTGGGCTAGAGTCCATGAGGCTGCAAAGAGTCAGACACAACTAAGTGACTAAGCAGCAGCAGCAGGTTCTCTCTCATCACATGATTATCTTGCCCACATTGTTTATTGTTCATTGAAAAAGACCCTGATGCTGGGAAAGATTGAAGGCGGAAGCAGAACGGGATGACAGAGGATGAGATGGTTGGATGGCATCACCGACTTGATGGATATGAGTTTGAGTAAGCTCTGGGAGTTGGTGAGGGACAGGGAAGCCTGGAGTGCTGCAGTCCATGGGGTCACAAAGAGTTGGACATGACTGAGCAACTGAACTGAACTAAACTGACTGACATTGTTTATGAAGTCTGAATTGACCCAATCTCATATTTCACCCTCCAATTACCACACTCAGTCACTGTGCCCTCTGGACCAGTCAACTGAAAAATCTTAAATATCTTCAACTTCTTCTTTGAACCCAAGCAAGGCTGCTCCTGAGGAAATTTCTCTCCATGCAATTCTTTCAGGTGTGCATACTTATCATTGTTCTTCACATAGCCTTAAAAACCCATCCCTTTTTCTAGGTCTCTAAAGAAATTAATCACCTAAATCTTTGAAGATATAGCCCATGGATCGCTGTACCTATCCCCACCCCTCTCTAAAAACTTCATAAATATTGATACTTTTAATATCAAGATAGATGCTCATTAAATACCTCAGCCTGTTGATTCATTGAACTCCTCTCCTACAATGACCTTTGCCTTCACCCAACCTCCAGCACTGATTCCCATGGTTGAACTGCCTTGAAGCTGGCATTACCACTTGCAGCATACTCTCTATTATCCAAATATCAAGCATCACCCTCTTCATCCACCACCTCTCACCTTTTCAGTTCATGCTTCTTGGCTCTCTCCATCCTGCTGTTACTGTTCTTTCTTTCCCAGGATAAATTTCCATTCTGCCACCACACTAACACCCTGCATTCACACTCAACTCTCATTTTCCTCTCTCTCCACTGAACATGTCTGTAAAATCCCCAATGTTGATTCTAATCAACTCTTCATCCACTTTTTTCTCAAGCCCTTGAGTAGCTGAAGTCAGACAGAAAAGACAAAATCAGTCTCACTTTAAATTCCTGATCACTAAAACCAAGTGGGCCCAACAAGTCACCCAATTCTGCAACAGTTCTCAGGCCATTCAGTCTTTTACTCCCCTAAATAATTTATATTTTCCCTTTTGTCCTCAAACCTTCAACCCCTTATAGTGAACTTCCTCATAGTGAATCACATTGGTTTTTTTTTTCACAGAAGGTATAAAAACAGAAAACAATTTCAGAATCACCAAAAAGTGTAATCAACAAAATGTCTATCTTCTAATCAATGAATCAACAAAATGTGGTATACCCATGCAGTTAAAAATTATTGAGTACTGCAATGGAATGGAATACAAACAAATGCCAGAACATGGATGAAATCAGGAAACATTATGCCTAGTGAAAAAAATACAGTCACAGAGACCACAAATTGTATAATTACATTTATATAAAATATCCAGAAAAGGCAACTGTGTACAGACAGAAATAAATTAGTGCTTGCTTTGAGTGGGTTTAGAATGGAGAACACAGAGTGAATGAAAATGTGTACAAGGTTTCTTTTGAGAGATAAAAATGTAAAATTAGATTATAGTGATGACTGCACAACAATGTGAATATATTCAAAACCATTGATTTGCATGCTTTCAATGAGTGAATTATTTAGTATATGAAATGTATGAGCTGTTTAAAACAAAACAGAATCAGAGAATAAGTATTTTTTAACTGTGCACACTTTCCACTCTTAGTTCATCTGGCAGACTATATTCCTTCAAATCACATCTTAGCTTGGGCTTGAAAGTTAAAAAATGGGGCAGAAATGATTAAAGGTATGTTGACAAAAGCGAGAGAGAGAAAAAGAATGCAAGAACATGGAGAGGAGACAGCAAATCATTAGACAGTTATTTTGAAGGATTCTCATTTTGATTGTGTTGACTCTGCAAGTCAGTATGGGGAGTAGTTCCATCTTAACAATATTAAGTCTTTAAATCCATGAACATGTGAATTTTCCCTTTTTTTAAGATCATGTTTAAATGGCTCTCAACAATGTTCTCTAGTTTTCATAATGTTTTGTACTTCTTTTATTAAATTTATTCCTAAGTATTTTATTATTTTTGCTGCTAGTGTAAATGAGATAGTTTTATGAATTTCATTTTCAGATTGTTCATTAAAGTGTATAGAATACAATTGATTTTTGTATATTGTATATACAATATATTGTATATACAATATTTTTTTTATTGATTTTGAAACCTTGATCAATTATCTTACTAGGTCTCATAGATTTTCCCTGTTGAAGAAGCTCTTCTTCAAATAAAGAGCTTTACTTCTTGCTTTTCATTTTGCATACTTTTAATTTCCTTTTCTCTCTTAATTACTCCGTATAGAACTCAAGTACAATGAAGTCGAGACAGCAGACATTCCTGTCTTATTTGTGGTCTCTGTAGTAAAGAATCCAGTCAACAATAAGTATGCTAGTTATGGGTTTTTAAGTAAACTTTATCAAATTAAACAAGTGCCCTTCTATTTCTAGTTTTTCCTAGGGTTTTCATATTGAAATGTGTTGGATTCTTTCAAATGCTTTCCAATTGAAATGATCATGTGCTTTTTGTTCTTTTCTGTTAATATAATGAATCATATTGACTTGTTTTTATATTTTGAACCAATCTTGGAACAAGATCAGAATATATATGGAACAGATACTAGTCTTTAAAATAAGCCTTGATGAAATTGAAAGGCTAGATTAATACAAAGTATGTTCTCTGACCACATGAAATGATATTAGAAATAAGTAACAAAATTAATTAGAAATTGAAAACTAAATTGAAATTAAACAACACATTCCTAAATGCGCAATGGACCAAAGAGGAAACCACATAGGAAATTATAAAATACTTTGAGATTAAAACAAATACAAAAGCCTTGGGAATGTATACATAAAGGCAAATTTATATTTATAAATGCCTATACTCCAGTACTCTTGCCTGGAAAATCCCATGGACGGTGGAGCCTGGTAGGCTGCAGTCCATGGGGTCGCTAGGTATCAGACACAACTGAGTGACTTCGCTTTCACTTTTTACTTTCCTGCATTGGAGAAGGAAATGGCAACCCACTCCACTGTTATTGCCTGGAGAATCCCAGGGACGGGGGAGCCTGGTGGGCTGCCGTCTATGGGGTCGCACAGAGTTGGACATGACTGAAGCGACTTAGCAGCAGCATACTAAAAAATTTTTTTAAATCTCAAATCAGTAACTTAAATTTCCACCTTAAAAGACTGGAAAAGGAAGAACAAACCAAACTCAAGCAAGCAGAACAAAATGATAAAGATTAGAGAAGAGATAAATGAACTGGAAAATAGAAAACCGATTTAAAAATAAATAACAAGACTTTTTTTGCAGAAAATGACAGAATGATTCTAAAATTCACATGGAAATTCAAGAGACCCAAAACAGTCCAAACAACTTTGAAAAGAAGGTAACAATGGATTGTTGATGGATTCATGTTTCCTAGTTTCAAAACTAACGAGAAAGCTATAGTAATCAAGACAGTGTGGTACTGACATAAGGATATACATATACATCAATGAATTTGCATGAAGAATTCAGATATAGATTACATTTACACCGAATTGAATTTGACAAGCATAGCAAGAAAACTATGTTGGGGAAACAATTGACTTTTCAACAAATTGTACTAGGACAGCTGTATGTCTACATATAAAAGAAAGAATTTGGACCCCTACCTCACACCAAACTCAAAAGCTAACTAAAAATAGATAATAGACTTGAATATAAGAGCTAAATCCATAAAATTTATAGAATAAAACCTAAAATTAAATCTTTGTGTCCTTGAATTTGACAATTCTATTAAAGTAAAATCAATTTTCCTACTGGTCCTTCTTATATCTTTTTCTTCATGAAAATATGCACACACATTATCATTTTCAACACCAATTTGTTTCAGCTTAGCTCAAAATGCTTCTTTGCCTAAATCTCAAGTACTGAAAATTCTCTCTGGATGGATGGAGTATTCTACCTTCACCACTTCATATGTTGTTTTAAACTTTCAATTTAGCTTCAGAATTATTCCTACTCCTCAATGATTTACAATTCTTAAAATTTTCTGTTCATATCTATATCAAGACTGAGCTTCAGGTTGATTATATCAAATCTTCTCCCTAGAGATCAAGACCTTTTTCTCTTTTGCTTGGTATCTGGTATGTTTAATTTTCAATGACAATTTTCAGCCAAAGTAAACATTTTCTATTATCCAGCTTTTAATGCAAATCTCCAAAGCAATGAAGATATAGATAGAAATAAAGCAACCAACTGGGTGCATTACAAATTCATGCTATCTGCTATCTCAAATGTAACTGTAAATAACTCACCTAGATTTTCTTAGTTGAATCTGTGTTTTCCTACATAGAGTTGCTCTCTTGTGATGGAACATATGGCTCTTCATATCACTGCTTGATCTCACCTTCTCCTTTGATGAAAGATTAACCATCCCAAAAGAACTCCATCAGCTTATCTGCCATCAACTTCAATGTGTTTCTATAACTGTTCATTATGTAACCATTTTATCTCAGAAGACAAGAAATATTCTTGTTAATTTTCAAAGCCCTTCAAACTTTACTTGATCCTACCTATGTCATGTTCTATAGGAACTGCCTCCATGGTCTTTACATACACACCTTCAATTTGTCTGTTCGTTAGACTTCTTCATAAACGTTCAGTCATTTCCTATAAAAATAAAATTGTCCTTATAAAAAATAAAATGCTAATTGACCTCAATCCAATTTATTTTCTACTAAACTAAAATATTGATTACACTCTGCTTCCAATTCTCCTTCTAATCATTCCTCAACTTATGACACAGAATCTTTAATCACAGTATTAAAAAATCCCTAATTGTTACTGATAACAGTCCAGTGACCACTTTATACTACCTTTACTTTTCTGAAGCAGCACCCTGTTGAACAGTTACTGTTTATGAAAATGGTGACATCACTCCCATGCCATAAACTCAGTTGATGGACTTTCCACCTTTTTGACAACTACTCACTTTTCAGTTTATTTCAATTCAGTTGCTCAGTCATGTTTGACTCTTTGCAACCCCATGGACTGCAGCATGCCAGGCCTCCCTGTCCATTGCCAACTCCCAGAGTTTACTCAAACTCATGTTCATTGAATCGGTGATGCCATTCAGCTATCTCATCCTCTGTCATCCCCTTCTCCTCCTGCCTTCAATCTTTCCGAGCATCAGGGTCTTTTCCAGTGAGTCAGTTCTTCGCATCAGGTGGCCAAAGTATCACAGCTTCAGCCTCAGCAGCAGTCCTTCCAGTGAATATTCAGGACCGATTTCCTTTAGGATGGACTGGTTGGATCTCCTTGCAGTCCAAGAGACTCTCAAGAGTCTTCTCCAACACCACAGTTCAAAAGCATCAACTCTTCAGTGTTCAGCTTACTCACTCTCTTTTCCCTCAATTTTTCTATACTTCAGTCCTTAATACAATGTCCTTGTACAGTTTCAATTTTTAATTCCATGGATGATTCCTGGAAATTTGTCTCTTATCTTCCTGATCTTTACACCTGTTCAGCTACATTCAGGAGACCTCCCCAAAACTGTACCTCAACACTAAACTCATCATGAACATCCTCAAACTTTGTCTTGATCCTTGCTTCCTACATCAATCAATATCATCACCTTTCTCTTACTCATTCAGGTTTTGAAGATCAGGGTTATCAGCGATATTTTTTCTCTAGACTCTCTCATGTATAATTAGTGACCAAATGCTATAGAATCTATCTCTATAAGACTTTGACTTATCTTAATTATGCAGTTTAATAACTTTTTACTTCTTTCCTGGGACATTATAATATTTATAATGAATAATTTATATATTAATTTATATATAAATGTATATATAATATTCATAATATTGGAAGCAAGATGTTGCTTCCAATTTTCCCACCCTTGAAAAATATGATCCACATTGTCATTGGTTATTTTTCTATAACACAGATTTTATCAAACTATTTACATAAAACTCAAATATGACAATTATGTGCTTATATATTCATATATACTCTATGCCAATACTATATTTTACCCAGCTTACAGTAATACTTTGTTATGATTATTATGTTGCAAAAAATGACCACTCGATACATTTTTAATGAATGAGTTGATTACCAACTCACTAGCTTAATTCACTTTCATATGTTTTAGCTAAATGGAAAAATAGATAAGAACAGTGGTTATTAAGAGCTTAGATGGTGAGTAGTTCAATCCCTATGCCACTACTGCCTTAAACTCTGAGCCTTATTTTCTCCATCCATAAAATGGTGACAATAACAGCACATATTTCTTACGGTTTTCCAATAAGAATTAATTCTTGACTCAATTCATATGAAGAACTGAAAGAGTATCCTCGTGTTTTAAGCCCTCAATAAATGTTAGCCATTATTATTAACATATATATTTATACAATAAAACAAAAATATAGACTTTAAAGACAGATCTAAAATTGTTTCCAACAGATGTGCTTTCATGTGCTTTGCATGCAACTTCCTGGCAGGTGACAAATAACAATAAACTTAATTAAGGGGTGACTTTTCTGGTCAGTATAAAGGACAGAGCAGTTTTAATCCTGGCAAGAAGCAGAGTCTGGAAGCTTTTCATATTTAATCATTTTCTTTAACATGAATAAGTCGAGTGCTCCATTAGTTCTGGAAAGGAGAGTATAATAGAATCAGTTCTATAATAGGGGCATTAAGCCCTCCTGCATTATAGGAAATTGTTGAAAAAGGCTGCCAGGCTCTGATTTCCTTGCCAAAATAGGGCTACAGATACTCAACAGTAACATCCATCCTGATAAAAATTTTTTTTTTACTTTAAATAGCAAGAAATTCAGATGGCAGCATAGAATGTGAATGTCAGTTTTGAGCAAGAGTAGAAATCAAAAGATATAGACACAATCCGTTCTTAAAGCAGGTGCTTATTAGCACTATCACTTTATTTAGATGGTTTAATCAAGATGAAATGGTATTTCCATTGCTTGTTTTTAATTTACATTGCCTCTGTAAGCTAGAATTCAAATTTAAGCCAATATCAACAGTCTATGTAAAACAGAGACTTTTTTTTACCTTTTGAATGTTGACATCAAAGAAGGTCAACTCTATCATAGTAAATTGAGAAAAATTTATCCACATCAGTTTTTTTTTATTACCTTACTTCAGAATTAGACAATTTCCCTTCAATGACAGGTTTTATTACCACTACATTTCTTAAAGGCACTAATTTGTCTTTTCATTATACACTGCTTTCCAATTTGAGAGAGAAAATTTTGAGTTCCTCCAATACCTGCTAGGAAAATCCTGATGCTGGCATTTACCAGCCTGGTCCCAAACCCTTGTTACTACTGAAACTCTGTGCGGGGCATAGGCTGCAGAATGAAGAACAAGACACGTAACTGTTCAGAGGCAGGAAAGCCTCTCTACAACAGTGTCAGCAACCTCCCCAGAAGCACTGTGCAGCGTGGAGCGTGCATCAGGGTGACACTGGTGTGCTTCAAACTGAAAGAAAACATAAACCCATTGACAGGGCACATAGACATCCCTTTAATAAAATATAAATTTGACAAGCTGACTCCACAAGCATTCTTTCCTTATCAAACCCGTTCTGATTACTTGACAGTCACACTTCTCATACACAGCCTGCTCATATCCCCATCTACTGAAATGAAATAGATGCACTCGAGCAGCCCTAGAGAGAAACACTCCCCAGCTGGCATTCCCGCCTGCTTCTCAAGCAGAACTCCATGAATCCACATGGATTTATATCACCAATGGATCCAGATAGCTAACATCCGCTCTCTCTCCACATCACATGTAAAAGAGTTATTTCTTCTTTCTTTGGCCTAAGAGTACTTTATCGCCCTAAACATCTCGTTATTCACAAAGACATTTTTCAATATAAAATTCAAAAGTGAAAGTAAAATTATGCAATGCCACTACAAATGCATACTTTCAAAGAGCTTATATCCAACAGATTTCTTATTTAACCTTCCATTTCATTCAACAATCTATTAATGCCTTTGATAACAGTGTTCCATGTTCTTTTCTTATATCTTTTAAATGAGAACCAGTAGTGTCTTTTCAGATTGGTTCTTCACTAAACATTATCAGATCTTAATAATTCAAAGAGAGATAACAATAAAAATTCAAAGAAAGAGATAGTGCTTATAGATATTATTATTATTATTATAGTAAGATAAGGGTGGAGATTTTTATCTCCACATTTTTATGAAACATGTCTTTCCAGGAAGAAACCTAAAAGATAATTCTTAATAGTATCAATTCATGCTAAAAGAACTGATTTCTCTATTTTCCTGCTTCCTACCATCTACTTGCCCACATCAAATCCTTGGCTTAAAAATGTCTTATTTACTTACAAATAAAATAAGTAACAAGACACTGAGACACTGACTTGGGAAGTTAGAGAAAAGTAAGAAGTAACAAATTGAAGGTTACTTGAGCCCCACCCCCTACAGCCCAAATTATATATCTTATAATATAGCAAGAATATGTTTATATTATGTGGTAAAATAGACAAAAATGGAATATAGATAGGTAGTAGTTTAAATTTACTTTGTGACTTTTTTTAATGCTTACATATGTTGTTACTTTCTTTTAAAAGGAGGATACCAAAGATGACTCTCTAGAAAATAAAGCTCAGCAGGGTGTGACAACCAGCATCCAAAGACCACAGAATTACAGTTACGAGAATGGGATACCTTGTAAGAAACCACTAACTTTATGATTAAATGTCAGATTCACCAAACTTAGGGAAAGTGACCTAAACCAAGATCATCATAATTTCCCCTCAGATCACTCTGTCCTGAGTACCTCTTTCTACTATTACCCTAGAACCCAGTACACATTGGTTCAAGCTGGTCCACAAGAACCTCCTTGGTCTCCAGTTTCAGGGAGATATGGTGAGACATTAAAGCAAGTACAGCAAGAAGGAGTCTCAGGCCACAAACTATATTCTTTTCTTCTGTTTAAGGACCTTTATCCACCTAGAGTTGAGACTCTGCAACAAGGAGCATATAGAGATCAGATATAAGGGCGTGTGTGTGTGTGTGCGTGTGTGTGTTAGGGAGTGGGGAGAGCACCATCAGAGAGTCAGAATAACTTGACCAAACATGAATCCACTGAGGCACCTGTCATCACTCCTGGTCCTTGGAGAGCTGAACACACAACCTGCCACAGAGATGACAACTGACGCTGTTCACACGGCACCTCGGGGTCTGGTAGCTCTTTCCACCAGGCTTCTGTCATATTGAGTTAAAGTAACCACTTTATTCCGCTGCTTTGACAACATGCTAAGGTTCAGGAAACAGATTATCTAAGACTACCTCTGCCCAGATGCATTTCTTCTCTGGGGTCTTGACATCTTCCCAAGAAGTTCTACACCCCCAGAAATTGGCTTAGGTCTTATTCTCTGATCCTACAGAAACATCAGAAAGATTTTTCCTCATCCCAGGCTTTCTCCAGGGGAACCACCAGTCTGGAGAAATTGATGATTCAGCTTCAATTGCTTCCATTCCACTCTCCCAATTCTCCTAACTTTATTGTGTGGCTTTTATTTTTCCTCAGGACCTAAGCTTTTGAAATGCAGCTTAGAGAGAAATTCTTTTTTTAATTTTGAGTTGTTTTATCTATCCCTAGAGACAAGGAATAGAGAGCAACCGAGATACTTAATGAAGGCAGGCCAATAAGTTAACTTAAAAAATCTAGAAGGAAATAAATAATTTAAAGTGATACTTTTTTAAAAAGCTAAAGAATAACAAAATTAAGATAAGGCATATAAAGTAAATTGAAGTTAGATTATTGTTTCTGCAAGGAATAGTTTTACTCTTTAATTACGTTTCCTGGTCATGTTCCTTTCATAGCTTCTTAGACTCTTTCTACAGTTCTTGCCACCTAAACGCAAATGCTCTAACCTCTGCCTGATCTGAACACTAAGTAGAAGACAGCAAGGGATTAGGGCATGAAAAGGAGCCTCACCTTGACAAGGTTCCCCTTCTTGACCCTATGATTTATCTAGATAGTCATGAAATGTTAGAACCTAAGTTCCATGAAGGTAGGAATCGTGTGTTTCTTGTTCATTGCTCATTCAATTCAGTTCAGTGGCCCAGTCATATTCAACTCTGCAACTCCATCAATCTTTCCCAGCATCAGGGTATTTTCCAATGAGTCAATTCTTCCCATCAGTTGTCCAAAGTATTGGAATTTCAGCTATAGCATCAGTCCTTCCAATGAATATTCAGGACTGATTTCCTTCAGGCCTTTCATTACTCATTGCCTGCATTGAAAACTGAGCCTGCTCCATAGTAGCTGCTCAATCAATATTTTTTTGGATAAACACATCTTGTAAGATCATGTGTTTATATCCATGAAGATATATTTCAGTAATTTCTGCAGCTAAACACTACTCATTATTCTGAGGTTCTCTGAGGTACCCAGTAAAAAAAAACAAATAGCCCACCACCAACAACACAAATGGTAGAAAACTATTTGAAAGGAACTATTGGAATGAGTGCAGACACAGTTCTCCTAGTGGCGTGGAAGACTGCTCCTTCCACTACAGCCCAGAGATCTGTAGATTTCCCCCAAATTTCAGATGAACTATGAGGATGCTCTAATCACAAAGCAAGTATGATAGAAAGAAAAGCTTTTCTCAGAGATCTTAACTCATCCAAATAAGCAGCAGCAGCTATAGCTCCTCAACTCCTGCCAACATATTCTGAACCGTAAAGGCAAAAACAGATTTCCCATGAGAAAGATTCAACCTACTGACCATTCATAGTTGTCTTTCAAACTCGCTCCATTAGTCCCTCTCCATATTACACTCTAGAATCAGAGCACAGAAATGGAGTTATGATCCAAGTACAATCTTGAAAAATTCCTGATATGAATCTGAGGCTCATGAGTTTTCTTATTCATCCCATGTATTAGATCCTTGTCTATGATACTAATATTACCTGACAAACCTAGACAGCATATTAAAAAACAGAGACATTACTTTACTGACAAAGGTCCGTACAGTCAAAGCTATGGTTTTTCCAGTAGTCATGCAACGATGTGAGAGTTGGACCATAAAGAAGACTGAGCACCAAAGAATTGATGCTTTTGAACTGTGGTGTTGGAGAAGACTCTTGAGAGTCCCTTGGACAGCAAGGAGATCAAACCAGTCCATCCTAAAGGAAATCAGTCCTGAATATTCATTGGAAGGACTGATGCTAAAGCTGAAACTCCAATACTTTTGCCACCTGATGCGAAGAACTGACTCATCAGAAAAGACCCTGATGCTGGGAAAGATTGACGGCAGGAGAAGAAAGGGGAGACAGAGGATGAGATGGTTGGATGGCATCAGCAACTCTATGGATATGAGTTTCAGCAAGCTACAAGAGTTGGTGATGGACAGGGAAGCCTGGCATGCTGCAGTCCATGGGGTTGCAGAGAATTGGACACAACTGAGTGAATGAACTGAACTGAACTGAGCATTACCTGGAAGTTGAATTCTTCATCAATAGGTCCTGGTCCCAAACTTGAGTTCTTTTCTCCTCTAACCTTTTCTTCAAAGATCTAGCTGACATGACTCAATACAGCATTCTTTAAGTCACCGAGTTAAACTCACTTTAGTAAACTTAAATTTTTATACCAGAGGAGTGAGTGTTTTATTTTTCCACTAGTGACTATAAATGGGACATTTTATTGAAAATATCTCTTGAGCTATTAGTTGATTATAACTAGAATGCCCTGTCAATGAAAAATGAAACATACATCCATTATTAGTTCCATAATAATATTAAAAATATGAGCCAAACTCAATAAGCCTAACTAAATATGGATCTACAGAGTAATATCCCGGATATGCAATAAGTGCTACACAGAATGATTCATTTTAACATGCAACAGTGCAGAACAATCTCATGTGATGGGGTAGTTACAATTCTTAGAATACTGCAGCTTTCATTAAAATGCTTTCTCAAAGGAACACAGGCAAAGTATGGAGCTACATCACTCATGGTTGGAGACAATCCAAATCTATGGTGTTAGAAAACAGATAAAAGATTAGAGCCCATTACAGATTCCTGAATTAATGAGGACACTTTCGAGAAGCTCTGCTACAGAATGCACTTTCTGAAAGCAGCCTGCTCTTGTCATCTCAAGGTTTGCTGACTTTGCTCTTTTTGCCTGCAACAACCTTCTGGTCATTCTTCAAGTGGATGGCTCCTTTTCTTCATTAGAACTCAGCTGACACATCAACTTCCACATGAAGATTTATTCAAGCCTCAGTCCCCTGACCATGCCAGATGCCTCTCCTCTAAGCTCCTAATCACAGTGGGTTTACCACTCTCACAGCATTTGTCACAAGGTTGCCATTGTGTATTATTTATTGTCATGCCTCATTATGTCAAAAGCTGCTTCAAGACAATAAGCATGTTTTTATCTCTCTGATTCCTGACCTTGTAGTTGGCCTGATATATAGCAGGAGCTCAATAATCATGTGTTGATGCCTCTTTCTTTGGCCAGTTCTTTCTCATAGCTGTGTCCTCAATTTAAATATGACTTTAACTAAAAGGCCTTCTTTGACATTTCAGTTTTCTTTGGTATCCTTGTGATACCCATACTACATTCATCACAATTGTAATTATATAGTTATGAGTGTGATGGCTGTTTGAAGCCTTTCCCCATTAAGCTAAATGCTCTATGAGGACAGGCACTATGTCTCCCTTGTTTGAAGTTATATCCCTCTTGACTTACTGAGCCTGTTACATAATTTACACTCAAAAATAGTTATTGACTCAATTACTGATACTTGCTACAGTTGTGATGAACTTTGAAATCATTATGTTTTCAATGAAACAAGCTAGTCACAAAAGACCACATTTCACATAATCTCATTTTTATAAAATATCCATTCTAGACAAGTCTATAAAGACATGATTAGTGGCTGCCTATGACTGTAGCAGGGGAGAAAGAAGAAAGAGGAGTGAGAAATGGTAGTGACTATTAATGGGAACAGGGTTTCTTTTTGTGCTAATGGGAATATTTAAAACTTAGATTGCAGTGGTAATGTCCTAACTCTGTAAATATACTAAAATCTATTGACTTGTGCACTTTAAATAGATGAACGTCATGATAGGTGAATTGTATTTCAATAAAGCTACCAAAATAATTATTGAATAAATAAATACTTGAATTAATAGATGAACATGAAGTTCAGGGGTCCGTCATTTAGCAAAAGGAACGCATTTCTGGAAATGGAAACCCTGCTACCCTTGGTCCTTTGATCTTACTCTTTTCAAAGATGCATTTCTGGCATTGACATAAAACACTGTCAATCATGTCTCCTTTATTTTCATATTCTCTGAATCCATGCAGTGATGCTTGCCATAGTTCCTTTCAGCTTTCTGTCATATAATTAATTGATCTCTGATCCTCTGAGGCAGCCTCCAACGAATAAAAATAAATGGGAAAAAAAAATCTAAAAGAGCTTAAAAAAAAAAAAAGAAAAAAAAAGAATGCCCACTAGCTTAAAAAATAAACAAATAAATAAAATAAAAATCCTTAAAAAAAAAAAAGAATTTCCGCCAAACCCTAACTGTCATGTGTTTCCTCTGTCCATTATTTGAAGTCACTACGGGCCACTGAAGAAAACTGCATTTAAACAACAGCTGCTGCTGCTGCTGCTGCTGCAAAGTCACTTCAGTCGTGCCTGACTCTGTGCTAGGAGTAACCAAATCACTTCAATGAAATGCCCCTTTCCTTCTCCTCTACTGTGCCGCTTGTAACATAAGTGATGGCTGTAACTCTGGCAGCTACTTTGGTTAATGAGAATGAGTTCCATACCTTCAGAATGTCAAGATTCAGTGGGAAGGAGATTATGAAACTTTTCTCAGTTTAATTATAGCAAAACAAAAATTTCAAAATATGGGTGCATGCATGTGTACTTGCGTGCTCAGTAATGTCCAACTCTTTGCAACCCTATAGACTGTAGCCCACTAGGTTCCTCTGTCCACTAGGTTTCTTTAAGCAAGAATACTGGAGTTGGCTGCCATTTCCTACTGCAATATATGGGTATATCCTGTCTAAATTCTGAGGAAGTAACCTTTAAATCACGGAGAGAACATTTTATTTCTATAAGGAATAACTGAATTCCACAAAAAGTGCCACTGAATACCTTGAGGAAGAAAACATGAGTTGTCATATTAGAAGGAAGCATTTAATTCTTAATTCTATATTTTATTATCTGTGAGAACTTGGAGAGATAATTCATCAGTGGGTCATACTTTTTCTCATCTGTAAAACAGTGTTAATAAAACTTACTGTGTTATCAAAGGATAAAAATTATGCAATGTGTTTGATAGTACCCAGCAACTATTTGGGATATTGGAGATACTTTAAACATGCTTGTTTCTTTCAAACATAATTACTTGAATCAAAGAGGTAATCCAATCTTATCTTTCCAAAAGATAACAGTTTAGTCAATAACTAATCAAGAACTGTTATGTGTGTACTTCCAATGTACCGTAAAATCTCTTGCGAGTCATAAAAGAAACAAAAGTAAAAGGCACATTCTTGTCATCAGAGAACCTACATTAAGTTAGGGAGTCATGACTGATAGAGCACCACACGGCAGCACCTATGTAACATGGCGTCACATGCTACCAGGAAGCTTCATGAGACTGTCAGAGTGAGAGATACCACTGGGAAGGGGGGTGGTGGGGAAAGTTTCATGAAAGAGGGTATACTTGATCAGAACTTGGAAAATCTTAATAGAAATATTTATATATAATAATTTGTGAATCATTTTTATTGTGTCAAAATACCAATGTTGTTAATTCCTTAATTCTAATAGCCAGGGTAATTCATACTTATTCTAGACAGAGAAAATGTATTCAGACATAGTGCAACTGAAAGAGGGAACCAGCAGTTCACCACTCAAAAGCCAATAAAGAAGTCAGGTTGGTGGAAAGGAAAGTTTGCTTTATTTTGGATGCCAGCAACCAGAAGAGGAGGGCAGACACCTGTCCAAAGGTCAATTCCCCCTCCTGGCATTCAGTGAACAAGAGTTTTTATAGGCTGAGGGAGGGGCTACATGTAGAAATAGCAGTCAGTTCTGACAATGTCATCTCGACTGTTTGAGTACAGTTACTCTTCAGGTGCATACTGATTTATTCCCATTTCTTTGAGGCCAGCTGACAGAACTGTGGTGCCATAAGTCATGGCTACAGTCTGGTCATCATGTAGTTAATTTATTTTACCAGGTGGGGATTTCAGTATCTATAAGACACCACAAAGGATATGGCTTGAATATTATCTATAGCCATTGAGAAGGAACTAAAGGTCTTTGACTATGCCTTAAATGACTAAACTATTGTTATTTGGTCTTCTTTGACTGCTTTTCTTTGTTTCTGCATGTTCTCACTTCTATGATTAAACTTATTCTTCAGCTAAAGTTTTTCCACAGACGAAAGTCAGGCTGAGGACATTGAGGGGCAAGAACCATAGGGTCCTGCTCCACTTAAAGAACAGTTAAACTATGGCTGCTGATGATACACTATCCAAGCCCATTCCTTCCCACTGCCATCAATAGTTAAGTGACAAAATCAAAGACACTAAGTATCATCATATAGTTCTTTTGGTCAAGGATTAAGGGGACAATTCAACCATGGTAACAGCTACAAAAAGGAAAGTTGGGAAATACATCTTTTATAATGGGGGAGGGGGACAAATATTAATAGAAGGCTGGGAATGAATTGCATTTATTTATAGGGAATGAAAGCAAAAAAAGAATAAAATAACAGACACAAGTGTAATATAGATGAAAATTCTTTGGAAAATGCATCCAAACAAAACAGAAAGAAATGTAAGGCAAATTTTTCTATATGCTTAAGGAATTTAGAGATAACATGGAGTTCATGAATTAAGTGGTGAGAGAGACCATAAATAATGCAGGATATCAATGAAGATTCGAACATAGAATACAAAGGAAAGGTAACTGACAAGCCTATCAAAGGAACTGAAGAGGAAACTAAAACCTTTAAAGTATTTGAAATCCCATTAGAAGCAGAAAAGAATTGAATACAGTAGAGTAAGTCTTTTCAGTGGTAGGAAAGTAAATCTTGGGGGAGAGGGAATCACATAAAATTCAGAGTAAAAAGATGAGATCACAATGACTAGACAGAAAACAACAATAAGAAGAAAAGACAATGAATTCAATTTTTGAATAATTGCTGTTGTGAAAGCAAACTGGAACACAAGGAATAAGTTTTAAATATATAGTAAAATAGAAATTTCCTGAAATAAAGAAGACCTGAAGACTCAGATTCTAAAGAAAGATGACCGAAAGCAATGTGTACCTATCCCAGTGAATTTACAGAAATCCAAATATAATGAAGAAATTCCCTAATTATTCAGGCACAGCCTGCATGTCATTCGGAAAGAAAGCAATCAGTAAACTGACCTCTGACTCCTCTCCCAAACAATGTTAGATGCCATGGTATTGATCTACACTATATTAGGAACAAAGATGTAACTCAAAACTTCTATATGTTTCTAAGTTCTTATTCCAGTTGGAGGATATTTTCATAAACTAGAAGGCATTTTCCTAAGCAAACCAAAACATCAGGAAATATAGCAGTAAGGTTTTCTTCATTTCACACCCACTTGAAGAAGGAAAATCTTAGGAATCAAAAGATAAAGTAGAATGAACAAATTCTAACTAAGTGGTTAAATTAGGGAAAGAAAAGCCTGACAGAGCACTAAGTACATAAAAAGGTATAAAAAGGTCAATAATGATACATCTAAGTAGGAGCAATACATGGATATTTTATAAACTCTGAAAGATATCTACCTACCTACCAAGGCTATGGTTTTTCCAGTGGTCATGTATGGATGTGAGAGTTGGACTGTGAAGAAAGCTGAGCACCAAAAAATTGATGCTTTTGAACTGTGGTGTTGGAGAAGACTCTGGAGAGTCCCTTGGACTGCAAGGAGATCCAACCAGTCCATCCTAAAGGAGATCAGTCCTGGGTGTTCATTGAAAGGACTGATGCTGAAGCTGAAACTCCAGTACTTTGGCCACCTCATGCAAAGAGTTGACTCATTTGAAAAGACCCTGATGCTGGGAGGGATTGGGGGCAGGAGGAGAAGGGGCCGACAGAGGATGAGATGGCTAGATGGCATCACTGACTCGATGGACATGAGTTTGAGTAAACTCCGGGAGTTGGTGATGGACAGGGAGGCCTGGCGTGCTGCGATTCATGGGGTCGCAAAGAGTCGGACACGACTGAGCGACTGAACTCAACTGAACTGAATCTTAATAATGAGTTGCTGAAAATGGACAAGGACTAAGGTCACAGAAATGCCTAGATGAAGTGGAAAAAGAGGAGAAATGAGGTAATATAAATGAACAAACTTTATTATTTATTATGTGCTGTGAAATCAATACATTCACAGTTACATTTGACATTAGGCTTGCGTTCATATATACCTTAGAAAGCCTTCCTTAATTAACAATGCTAAGAAATAGAGGAAAACAGTAGAATGGGAAAGACTAGAAATTTCTTTGAGAAAATTAAAGATACCAAGGAAACATTTCATGCAAGTTCAGTTCAGTTGCTCAGTCGTGTCTGACTCTTTGTGACCCCATGAATCGCAGCACGCCAGGCCTCCCTGTCCATCACCAACTCCTGGAGTTTACTCAAACTCATGTCCATCGAGTCAGTGATGCCATCTAGCCATCTCATCCTCTGTCGTCCCCTTCTCCTCCTGCCCCCAGTCCCTCCCAGCATCAGGGTCTTTTCCAATGAGTCAGCTCTTTGCATGAGGTGGCCAAAGTACTGGAGTTTCAGCTTCAGCATCAGTCCTTCCAATGAACACCCAGGATTGATCTCCTTTACGAAGGACTGGTTGGATCTCCTTGCAGTCCAAGGGACTCTCAAGAGTCTTCTCCAACACCACAGTTCAAAAGCATCAATTTTTTGGTGCTCAGCTTTCTTCACAGTCCAACTCTCACATCTATACATGACCACTGGAAAAACCATAGCCTTGACCAGATGGACCTTTGTTGGCAAAGTAATGTCTCTGCTTTTTAGTATGCTACCTAGGTTGGTCATAATTTTCTTCCAAGGAATAAGCGTCTTTTAATTTCATGGCTGCAGTCACCATCCGCCGTGATTTTGGAGCCCAAAAAAATAAAGTCTGACACTGTTTCCACTGTTTCCCCATCTATTTCCCATGAAGTGATGGGACCAGATGCCATGATCATAGTTTTCTGAATGTTGAGCTTTAAGCCAACTTTTTCACTCTCCTCTTTCACTTTCATCAAGAGGCTTTTTGGTTCCTATTCACTTTCTGCCATAAGGGTGGTGTCATCTGCATATCTGAGGTTATTGATATTTCTCCCGGAAATCTTGATTCCAGCTTGTGCTTCTTCCAGCCCAGCGTTTCTCATGATGTACTCTGCATATAAGTTAAATAAGCAGGGTGATAATATACAGCCTTGGCATACTCCTTCTCCTATTTGGAACCAGTCTGTTCTATGTCCAGTTCTAACTGTTGCTTCTTGACCTGCATACAGGTTTCTCAAGAGGCAGGTCAAGTGGTCTGGTATTCCCATCTCATTTCCATTTCATGCAAAGATGGGCATAATTAAGGACAGAAATGATATGGACCTAATAGAAGAGTAAGATATTTAGAAGAGTTACAGACGAACCATACAAAAAAGATCTTACTGACCCAGATAACCATGATGGTGTGATCACTCACCTAGAAGCCAGATATCCTGGAGTGCGATAGTCAAGTGGGCCTTAGAAAGCGTCACTATGAACAAAGATAGTGGAGGTGATGGAATTCCAGCTGAGCTATTTCAAATCCTAGAAGATGTTTCTGTTAAAGTGCTGCACTCAATATGCCAGCAAATTTGGAAAACTCACAGTGGCCACAGGACTAGGAAAGGTCAGTTTTCATTCCAATCCCAAAAAAAAGCAATGCCAAAGAATGTTCAAAGTACTGCACAATTGCACTCATCTCACATGCTACCAAAGCAATGCTCAAAATTCTCCAAGCCAGGCTTCAACAGTACGTGAACCAAGAACTTCCAGGTGTTGAAGCTGGATTTAGAAAAGGCAGAGGAACCAGAGATGAAATTGCCAGCATCCACTGCATCATAGAAAAAGCAAGAGAATTTCAGAAAAACATCTACTTCTGCTTCATTGAGTACACTAAAGCCTTTGACTGTGTGGATCACAACAAATTATGGAAAATTCATAAAGAGATGGGAATACCAGACCACCTTACCTGCCTCCTGAGAAACCTGTATGCAGTTCAATAAGCTACAGTTACAATGGGACATGGAACAACGGACTGGTTCCAAACTGGGAAAGGAATACGTCAAGGTTGTATATTGTCACCCTGCTTATTTAACTTATATGCAGAGTACATCTTGTGAAATGCTGGGCTGGAAGAATCACAAGCTGAAATCAAGATTATCGGGAGAAACATCAATAACCTCAGATATGCAGATGGCACCACCCTTATGGCAGAAAACAAAGAGGAACTAAAGAGCCTCTTGATGAAAGTGAAAGAGTAGAGTAAAAAAGCTGGCTTAAAATTCAACATTCAAACAAAGAAGATCAGGACATCCAGTCACATCACTTCATGGCAAATAGATGGGGAAACAGTAGAAACAGTGACAGATTTTATTTTCTCGGGCTCCAAAATCACTACAGGTGGTGCCTGCAGCCATGAAATTAAAAGACACTTGCTCCTTTTAAGAAAAGCTATGACCAGTCTAGACAGCACATTAAAAACTAGAGACATTACTTAGCCAACAAAGGTTCGTCTAGTCAAAGCTATGGTTTTTCCAGTAGTCATGTATGGATATGAGAGTTGAACCATAAAGAAAGCTGAGCACCAAAGAATTGATGCTTTTGAACTGTGGTGTTGGAGAAGACTCTTGAGAGTCCCTTGGACTGCAAGGAGATCCAACCAGTCAATCCTAAAGGAAATCGGTCCTGAATATTCATTGGAAGGACTGATGCTGAAGCTGAAATTCCAATACTTTGGCCACCTGATGCGAAGAACTGACTTACTGGAAAAGACCCTGATGCTAGGAAAAGATCAAAGGTGGGAGGAGAAAGGGACAACAGAGGATGAGATGATTGGATGGCATCACTGACTAAATGGACATGAGTTTGAGCAAGCTCCGGGAGACTGTAAAGGACAGGGAAGGAAGCCTGATGTGCTTCAGTCCATGGCATCGCAAAGAGTCAGACATGACTGAGTGACAGAACAACACCACCAACATATGTTTACATATTTATATAAGCTTCAAACCCATCAATTTCTTAGGTTGTACAGGTATTACTAGGATTATAGTTTCCAAGTAAAAAAAAATAAATAAATATCAGGTAACAAACATTAGAAAACTAAAAACAAGCCACAAAGAAAAATGAAAAGAATCACTTATTAATTCGAATTCCTACTATGATTCAAGCACTGTGTCAAAATCTAAGTTGTTGTTAAGTCACTAAGTCATGTCCAATTCTTTGTGACCCCATGGACTGCAGCACACCAGTCTTCCCTGTCCTTCACTATCTCCCAGAATTTGCTCAAACTCATGTCCATTGAGTCATGATGCCATCTAACCATCTCATCCTCTATCACTCCCTTCTCTTCCTGTCATCAAACTTTTCCAGTATCAGGGTCTTTCCTAATGAGTTGGCTCTTTGCACCAGGTGGGCTTTTGATTAAAATTTTGTGACTGTCTTGAGTTTGATTAAAATTAAACTTAATGCATACATTTATAGAGATGCTTGCTGCTTGGAAGAAAAGTCATCACAAACCTAGACAGCATATTAAAAAGTAGAGTCATCACATTGCTGACAAAGGTCTGGATATTCAAAGCTATGGCTTTTCCTGTAGCCACATATGATTGTGAGAGTTGGACCACAAAGAAAGCTGAGCATTGAAGAATTGATGCTTTCAAATTGTGGTGCTGGAGAAAACTCTTGAGAGTCCCTTGGACAGCAAGGAGATCACACCAGTCAATCTTAAAGAAAATCAACCCTGAATATTCATTGGAAGGACTGATGCTGAAGTTGAAGTTCCAATCCCTTGGCCACCTGATGTGAACTGCTGGCTCACTAAGAAAGACCTTGACGCTGGGGAGGATTGAGAGCAGGAGAAAGTGGGTGACAAACGATAACATGGTTGGATGGCATCATTGACTCAATGGACATGAGTCTGAACAAACCAGGAGATAGTGAATAATAGAGAAGCCTGGTGAACATGACTGCTCTTTAGACTATTACAAATATTTTCTAATATCCTTGTTATGGCCTCTCAGATACATCCACCATTAAAAGTGGACATTTCTATATGGAATTTTGTTTAAAGTATCTTCAATATTAATTTTTTATTTTGATATGCTGCAGTCCATAGGGTCACAAAAAGTTGGACACAACTGAGCAACTGAACAACAAACCCAAAGACAACTGATTTCCTTATAATGTTGCCTTTCAAATAAATTTTAAATCTTTTCAGTATCTTTCAATGAGATTTCTACACAATTTTCTAAACAAAGACAATGAATTTCTTTTGTGAGACTTATTTCTAGTTACTTGTATTACTCTGCTCTAGTTGCCATAACAAAATACCATACACTGGGCGAGTTAAACAACAAATTTATTTTCTCAGAGTTCTGGAGGATGTTAGGTCTAGATCAAGGTGCTGGCTGATCTGGTTTCAGTGCTCTCTTCCCAGCTTACAGATGGCTGCATTCTCCCTATGTCCTTACATAGTGGAGAGAAACAGAGAGAGAGAGACCTCTATGCTGTTTCTTATAAGATCACCAACGCTGTTGGATCAGGGACCTACCCTTATTGGCCTCCAATAGGGCTCCTCAGGTGGCACTAGATAAGAGACGTGGGTTCAATCCCTGGATTGGAAAGATCTCCTGGAGGAGGGCATGGCAACCCACTCCAGCATTCTTGCCTGGAAAATCCAATGGACAGTGGAGCCTGGCAGGCTATAGTCCATGGGGGTAGTAAAGAGTTGGACACAACTAAAGTTTTTGGCAAGCACACAGGACTTCCATTAAGGCCCTATCTTCAAATATACTCACATTGGGGGTTGAGACTTTTGCATATGAATTTTGGTAGAAAAAAATTCAGGCCATGGCAGTACTTTAATGTTTATTGCTGTTGGAAATGATAATTTAAGGGATAGGTCTTAAAAAAGATCCTTCTTACATATTTTTGCTGGTATTAAGGAATTCAATTGTATTAGCTCCTATTTCCAAGCTTTGGAAGCCTGGGCCTTTTAACATGACTACAGAGGGACACATCAAGCTGAGGTAATCTCACACCCACCATGTGATCCAGCCACTCCACTATTAGGAATCCACTCAAAGGAAATAAAAGTATATGTCTGTACAAAGACTCATATACAAATGCTCTAGAAGCTTTATTGTTAACAGCCAAAACCCTGAAATAATCCAAATGTCCATCAGCATGTGAATAAGTAAACAAATTATAGCATATCTACACAGTAATAAAAATGATGAACTTTTGGTATATGAAACAACAGGGATGAACCTCAAAGTAATTATGCTGAGTGAAAGAAGTCATATAAAATAGTTGTATATGATTCCATTTATATAAACTTAGAAGAAATGCAAACTAGCCTATATGACAGAAAACCAAATAGAAGTTGTTGGCAGATGCTAAGAAGTAGTCAGTGCAGGTTGAGAGTGAAGGATTACATGAGCATGAAAAAACTTGGAGGGGGGGGCTGTGGTGATGGCTATGTTCACTATTTTTATTGTATTTGTTTCACATGCATATGTAAAAATTTATCAAAATGTATATGTTAAATACGTGTATTTTCTATGCTGTCAATTCAATAAAGCATCCCTTTCGATATTTTTCTAATCTATGAGCACTTACAAAGTTAGGTAAGAAACAAATTGAGCTTTGCAACACCACAGTTATTTAAACAGTTCCAACACTGCTTTTATAATAAGGTACCTACTATTTAAACATGTTGTCATAGCAGCTCTAGTTGCTCATATTTTATACTTAAAATTTTTTACTCCTTTGATTTCTCATTGGTCAACTATCTTGCCTTATAGTCGAGATTTTGTTTACTTTTATTATTCAGTGATTACAGATTTTGGTATCATTTTTAAATTTAAAAAACTAAATTACCAACCTAAAGATTTTCCAAGGTGCATTTGAGCTTCCCATAACTTAGTGGAAGACATCTATCTAATTTTTTGTGGTTTATTTTATGGCAATATCTTACAAAGAGGTAAGAGTTTTTCAAATGTTCAAGTGACTATTTTTATATTAACTGCAAAAATTCTTACCATTGCACTCATACCATTCAACTATCTTTAAATCTCATAATTAACTAACTTTACTAAGAATTTTTATTTTAAAGAAATTTAAGAAATTGTGGTTCTTATTGACCACATATACTGTATCCCTCCAACAAGCCCTTCATTAAGGTTTCTGTTACTCTGATAGCTCCTTCATCAACACAAGCTTCCTATGGAGAGTCTACATGATTGTGTGAGATTCTCCACCACTAACTTACCACACTATCCATGCCTTATTTTGTACCAGGGATTGTATATTCTAAGTAAGCACAGAGATAGAATTTCCAGTGAGGTATAAATGGTATATGGGGTAGAAAGCGAAAACTGATTAGGAGACAACTCCTAGATTTCTACTGAGAGGCACTTTGGTATTAGATTTTGGTTTTCAAGCCAGATGTATACAATATTTTGTTGGCTGAAGCTACTAGATTGACCTAATCAACTAATTAGATTGACCTAATCAATTAATTGTTATTTTTCTGTAAGTTTGTCCATGTAACAAACAATAGAAAATTTTTTTCTTATAATAAACTGCTGACTGCTAGCCATAGCTTCCAAGTGAACAGCTTTCTGTTTTATTTGTGATTATTATTTTAATGAGAAGTTAGAAAAGGACATAGTGGAGACTGTTAATCTCACTCCATCATATCCCAGATGGGCTGAGACTTTTATCTAAGTAAAGCTTGATTTGCATATGATTTTTAATCATACAGGACATGGAGTGAGAAACTAGAAATCCATGGTAGCATAAACAGAGACCTGGAGCAAAGAGAAATTAATTCACCTAAAAGTAAAACTGGAAAGAAAATAGCAGAACAGCGATTTTGAAAAGCACATGGAAGTTAATCAGAGAAATGGCAAGTTCCTAAAAACTGTCACCAAGGGGTGGAGGTTTACTTTCCTCTCAGTGTTTCTTGATGGACCTTGAGGATGCTTTAGACCTGATATGCCCTATCATTTGAAAGTGTCAGTTGTTGGAAATGTAAAAACTGCCAGATAATTTATTGACCTCGTTAATAAATAAATAAGAGCCAACTGTTAGCCAAAAAGAAGATACACTCTTAGCCTTTGGAGACTTGAGGGTTTCTGAAATTATCAGCAGTCAAATAAGATAAGCTGATACTTAAAATATTGTTAAAAGTAGCCATAAAAAAACTGATGGTAGTTAAGACACTTTAGCAAATTCTAAACTTGCATATGTGCATATGAAGATGAAAGGTGTATCAAAGGCCTTTGTAGACAGAGACCATTACCTTAGGTGCTTAGAGGTAGTCTATCAACAATAGATCTTTGGGTTAAAGTCAATAATGTCTTCTATTTAATGGCAAGTTCTTTGATCAACAATTCCTTTTGAAAAGATGTGTTTTTAAGCAGAATTTTCTGCATCATCTGTTTAATGGAGAGTAACAGAATAGCAAGATGGGCATCTGACCTTATCTTGTCCAGCTTAGGTGGTGATAAGCCACGGAGATTCTGGCACCTGGCTCATGGTCTGGATTAATAATCATTTCTGCCAACTTTTCAGAAATAAATCATACAGTAAAAATTATTAATAATCACACCTATGGTATCTGGTAGTGCAGTAAGGGAAGAAGAGAAGCACAACCCAGATGATGGAATTAGTTGTATCAATCCTGTGTACTAAGACAGTGAAAGATGCTTCAAGATCCTTAAATCCCAGCAAAGAGAAGAGTTTTAGCTACTGTACATTATTCTTTGCCTTTTCTTAAAAAGGGTGTCTGATGCAGATTATTTAAAAATACTTTTTTCTCAGAAAATAAATCACTTTGATGAAAATGTAATGGTGATAACAGTATAATCATTTCCTCTCATGGAATACCGACAAATCTCAACTTGCAATAATTTTACTTGCAATACCCAATGAGCCCTGTCCTCTGCTCACAGTACTGTGCTAGGCACCTGGGATAAAAGGATGGGTCAGGTGTCCTCCTCCTCCACCCTCATGTTATACGCCACATCTCTCCACCTTTGCACTGACTGCGCTGTGGTGAGACTAGCTTGACTGTCTGCCCCTCTCCCTCTGCAGTCACCAGCATGGACATCCTCATGAGCAGGGCTGGTCTCATTCATCTTCATGTCCTTAATACTCTATCTATTACTGTGCCTCACACATGGCCTGCATCCCATCCCATCTTTATCTATTCAACTAGGACATGAAACCACAATCTTTTGGTAGAGATAGGCAACTAATGCACCTATCGCAACCATAATAGAAAGTTAGGTGTGGTTAATACTAAAAGATGAAGCTAACTAGAAATCATCCTTCAGAGTTTCTTCAAGCCGAGAAGTGTAACTCTCTGCAAAAAAAATACTCCTTTATGACTCCATACATGTCACTAAAATAGTTGGGGATATTCAGAACTCCAACTTCTTGGTGAACTTGAAAAAATAACAGAAATTAGAAAAGATGAGATAGATAAAACACAAGGTGGAAAATTTTCAACCTGGAAAAAGCAATAGACCAATGCATTTGGTCAAGTAACCATGCTACCATCTACCCAGCACAAAAATCTTTGGTGTATCTAACTGTGCTCATAAATATAAATATTGTAAAAATGATACATCTGTATACTGTGGAGAAAAGTTGCTACTCCTGTTTATAACATTAACTGACTTCATTTCAATGTTATAATCCTAACTTTATTTTTTCAGTACTACAACTGAAAAAGGTCTGGTACCAAGACTACCAGAATGAAGTCGATGGTATCTGTCTGCTATTTCACATTATTTCCTCATTCTTTAAACTATAGAGAAGGAAAATCCACTGAGATTTCCCCAGATGGTAAAACCTACTAGCATAATCCTTGAGTTTATTCTTCTCTTTAAACGTCTGTCATAAAGATTGAAATCAAATGAAGATAATATATGTTAAAGTGCTGTGCAAAGTTCAAAACATTATACAAATGTGAGATGGTATTTTTATCATAATTTACATGTATACTTGTCTCTCTGATTACATGATTTTGGCACTATTATGGACTTTGAATATAGGGTCACCGAAAACAGAAACAAATGTTGAATCTAAAAGCATTACTTTGGTTGGCTGTGATTCTATGCTGTTATTATTTCTCAGTGGTACAATCTATTCTATTATCCAAGAAAAGTCTACCAGGACAATTCCATGCTCCATCTTTGAATATGAAACCAAGTATTAAACTCTATTTCTAGGTTTTTATTAAACTCTCTTTGTTTTGGAAAGCAAAATCTAAAATGCATTGGCCATGAAAGTGCCTCCTCTTACTCCCTCAAGAAAGATGCTTGTCTGATGAAAAATAAGTTGACTTATTAGAGCTCGTGGTCCCTTTGTTTACAATGTCAACACTCTTGATGTAAGTTGACCCTGACATATCAGAAAGCTATGGATTTATCAGACTAGTAGGTCCTATCAAAAGGAGTGAGAAGCCAAACTAAATGATACACTTGCATAAAGAAGGGACAATTTAAGCACCAAAACAAAAAGCAATAAATGCAATACATTAAACATATTCAATACATTTAAGTCCATGAGAGCATCATGATACTAAATATAACACACACTACTGGTCAGCTTTGGGAGATGCTAGATAATTGGCTCATTATTTTTAAACTGATTCAATATATTTTTAACAGATACTTTTATTTAAACTGATATATAAAGGGAAGTGAGTGTTTACCCTGCTTTTCTTACATAGTCTGCACATTATGGTTACAGGACAGTTGAAGAAGGGATGTTTCTTTTTATATGTCTTTCTTCCAGCTAAAAATGAATGATAGAATTTAATTACGAACACCATATAACATCCAGTGGATTAATGAACCTATGCAATGGATGCCAACAGCTGCTAATGTTGCAGAAATAGAGGCAACCAAACATCCATAGCCCCTAATGGAAGAGCACAGCAAAGCACCACCTATGAAGTAGCATTGCAAAAGTAAATAAATAAACAGGAACCTGAATCTGATCAAGTCTCCAGATCTAACTAATAAACTTTAAGTAATTCAAAAGTCAGAGAAACATACAAAATATATTAAGCGACACCATGTGGATGCAATCAGAAAATTTAATCTGTGAGAAGTTCTACAGGATCCATATATATAAACACATATGTAAAATTTATTCAAAACAATATAAAATTTCACAAATTGTAGAGATGAAAAGAGCCCTAAGAGAAAGGGACATGCAAACCAGTTAAAATACATATATAATGATTCAAACAAAACGAAAAATTAAAATAAAAGGAAAGAACAAAGGAAAAATAGAGTGAAGTCAAGAAATACATTAAAAAATAATTTTGGAATTGTGAATAAAACATGAGTGCCTGATGATTCTAAGGAAAATGTTTATATTTTATTGATATTCCTTTTTAGTTATAATATTCTTTTGTTAGAACAAACAGCCCTTATTCTTAAAATATATATATAGCAAAATATTTAGAGATAAATTGTGGTTGCCTCAAAATAATTCAGGCAAAATGAGTAAGGGTATAGATGAGACCAGATTGACCAGGAATTTTAAATGGTTGAACTCAAATGAATTGAAAGGAGAGGCATATTGAATTTACTGTACTGTTCTCTTTGGTTCTGTATATATTTTTAAACATCCACAGTAAAGTATGTTTTAAAAAATCTCCTGGTACAACCCTGCAATCAAAAGTGAGAGAAACAGACTGATGATCCTAAGAGCCTCATAGATTATGGTTCTAAGTTAAATATCTTATTTTTGGCACGCTGATGAAAACCAGAAAAAAAATAAACATCCTCTCCCCAAATGGTCACAAGAAACCAGAGAGTCAAGATGTTTACTGCTGAGTATCCCTTCCTGTCATCTGAGAGCATTCAGTGTTGATTTTTTGATCCAAAGATATCTTTAATAAAACAGAATGATTGATACAGTCTCTCAAAATGGAAATTAATAAAAATCTATGTAAGATAATTTACTTCTGTACACTTATAAGTCAAACTAATGGATTTTGGATATAATGCAGACATATGAGATAGTTTAGTAGACAGTAAGCTCTATGGAAGTCAGCCATACAATGTGGCCTCCATGAAGAGTGGATATTTCAGTGAATTCATAGCCATATACTGGGGCAAGGTGTCAGTCCCAATTTGCTCTCTCTCTGTTAGAGACAATATCTCTGCTCTCTGTTAGAGACAATATTGTCCCCATTAAAGGTAGTTTACTACCTTGGAAAGATTGGAAAGATTCTAGGATTAGTTACATAGTTAGAAAGTCTAAAGACCTGCCGTATCAGAAAATTTTGAAGTAAAAACATGCTTATTTTAGAAAAGAGTAGGTGTGGGGGTGGGGGTGGCAGATAGGTCTATGTTGAGAATGGAGAAACTGCCAAATAAAATGAGTAGTTGCTCCCTACTGCACCCGGCGGGGAAGGATTACAGGCAGCCCAGAGCCAGGGATCATAGGAAGGTTTCAACTGTAGATTGGCTTGCCAAAAACAGAGGTCCTCCCTCCCTGGAGGCGTGCATGTACACCCTGGACAACCTTCTTGTGTTGTGTCATAAAAGGAATGATTTTCAGTTTCTTATATCCCTGAGAATCTGAAATCAGAACTATACTTTATCATAACCATTCTGCCTGTTTGGCTTTTTCTCTCCTCTTGTTCTAAGTGGCAGGTATTTTCAGGGATTATTACCAACCTATTTGTGTCCAAATCACAGCTTCCATTCTTTAAAATTAGCCACCTTTCCCTCCTCCTGCCTGACATGTTCCCTGTTGTCATGATACGTGGCTTGGAGGAGAGCATTTGATCACAGATAGGTGGTTGTTACCTAGTTTGAGCTCAGCAAGAATCAGATGGGTGACAAGAAGGAAAAAAGCTTCTATATATACACACCTAAGCACAAATGATGGGGAAGGGAAGAATCAAGATAAAGAACATGGCAAGTAAATTGTAGCCATTACTTGTAAAGTTTTTGAGTGGAAATAAAAGGCTTAGATTGCAGTATGTGTAAGTAGAAACTCTGCCCTGTAGATTTAGGTTTCTAATTTACAAAAGAACATTGGGAACTTTAAGCCAGTGGGTATATTTGGTCTATGTCAGTTCTAGTGTCCTGCATTATTCTGTTGTCACTCCTTGACGTAAAGAAGGTAAGACTATTGTCAGCACTCTAAAAACAAAGATATACAATTAATGACATTGACTGATTGTGGCATTACTCTGACATGATTGATTTCTTGCCCTCACAAGCCCTTTGATTTTGTTTTGAAATATGTAGCAATACAATTGAGTATTCTTTTTCCCTTTTTTACCACAATATACTAACTGGAACAATTTGTTGAATTGATAAAAATAGAGAACTTTCCTCCCAAGCAGGATACATTCTGCTTTTATATTACCCAAGATATTTGGCCAGATTTTATGACTGCATGACATGACCAAACCTAATAAAACCTGATAAATCTAATGTACCCTGAAGACAAAATATTAGACTTCTATTTATGTATGCCAGTGAAAAGTTATTTCTTTAATCACATCATGCCACCACTAAAGCTAAATAACTGGAAATGAGTAATACAAACAATGATTGGGTGTTACAAATAAGTTTCAATTGCACAGCAGAATTTACCTTTATATACAGATACTGGAATCCAAACTCTGGTTCCATGCTTTATTAGCTATGTGATATTTGTAAAGTCTTACTTTCCCTATTAGTGAAATAAGACATTAGGAATGAGGCCATCTTGTTGGGTCCTTCTAGCTTCAATAGTTTTTGAATTGAGAAACTAGAGCTGAAGTATATGTATATCTTATGTTTAAAAAACTCACAGAAATACATATGGGAAAATATTAGAATAAAACATACCCAAAAGATAACTCCCTGTTTGGCAGAGGGGAAGACAAAACAGTGCATGAGTAATTTATTTTTCTTTCATTTGTTTTACATGTTTCCTAAACACTGCATAAATCACCAAGTGATACACGTATAATTGGGGAAAACAGACACCTTTTCAGTATTCAAAATCAATATTTATGTCAGGCCACAACTTTGTATAAGGACAGTTCGGTTCGGTTCAGTTCAGTCGCTCAGTCATGTCTGACTCTTTGCGACCCCATGAATTGCAGCACGCCAGGCCTCCCTGTCCATCACCAACTCCTGGAGTTTACTCAAACTCATGTCCATCTAGTTGGTGGTGCCATCCAGCCATATCATCCTCTGTCATCCCCTTCTCCTCCTGCCTCCAATCCCTCCCAGCATCAGGGTCTTTTCCAATGAGTCAACTCTTCGCATGAGGTGGCCAAAGTACTGGAATTTCAGCTTCAGCATCAGTCCTTCCAATGAACACCCAGGACTGATCTCCTTTACGAAGGACTGGTTGGATCTCCTTGCAGTCCAAGCAACTCTCAAGAGTCTTCTCCAACACCACAGTTCAAAAGCATCAATTTTTCGGCACTCAGCTTTCTTCACAGTCCAACTCTCACATCCATACATGACCACTGGAAAAACCATAGCCTTGACCAGATGGACCTTTGTTGGCAAAGTAATGTCTCTGCTTTTTAATATGCTATCTAGGTTGATCATAACTTTCCTTCCAAGGAGTAAGCGTCTTTTAATTTCATGGCTGCAGTCACCATCCGCCGTGATTTTGGAGCCCAAAAAAATAAAGTCTGACACTGTTTCCACTGTTTCCCCATCTATTTCCCATGAAGTGATGGGACCAGATGCCATGATCATAGTTTTCTGAATGTTGAGCTTTAAGCCAACTTTTTCACTCTCCTCTTTCACTTTCATCAAGAGGCTTTTCAGTTCCTCTTCACTCTCTGCCATAAGGGTGATGTCATCTGCATATCTGAGGTTATTGATATTTCTCCCGGAAATCTTGATTCCAGCTTGTGCTTCTTCCAGCCCAGCGTTTCTCATGATGTACTCTGCATATAAGTTAAATAAGCAGGGTGACAATATACAGCCTTGACGTACTCCTTTTCCTATTTGGAACCGGTATAAGGACATGAGACATCAAATGTTGTCAACACAGAAAAATGAGATTTGCTTCGTATGTGTTCCCTGTTTAGGATAAAGTCCAAATAGAGCATAGCAGCAAAGTAGTGCCAGTTGAATAAAGCCAGTGATATTGGTAGTATCACTGGGACAGTTAGGAATAAACAATAAGAATCAAGGACTAAAATGAAGCAAATGGTTTAGATGTCACAGTATTTTACACTATAGTTTAAGCATAAAATACTCAAGTTCTAGTTTAAGATATTTTGCTAGATTAAAAACAAACCAACAGGTCTGGATTATAACATATCAATTCATATTCCACACATCACTGAAGTTCATCATGGGGGTCGGCTAGACATGGTTTCATGTATTTCAAATACTTAGTTGGAACTTGAAGATTTTGACACTCATATCTGAGGTCCAGGACCTGGTTCCAAATTTGCCATTAAATGACCCACAATCTGCTAGAGATGGGTGAAGAAGTGACTATGTCACATACTCACATTGTTTTAGCAGAAAGGAAAAGGTTATCAGTTCTTCTGGCAGAGAAAGGGGGTTCATCAGTTAAAAAAACAGAGGATGTGATGCTTACACTGAATCCTGGCAGATGGTTGGTTGGTCCTTCTTAAATTAGAAAGTAGGGAAGATGGGCAAGTGAGAGATGGGGAGAGCATTCCAAACAGAGAAAGATAAAATAACAATAAATTATGAAGGGCTTGTATCGATCACTACAGAGTGTGCGTCTCAACATTTAGGCAATGAGTCAGAGAAGAACTATTTCAAGGCAGTAACAGATACAGATTTTGCAAAGACTACTGTGACAAGCAATGCAGAAAGGGGACTAAGGGGTTGGGGAAGGAAAAGAGGCATACAGGGAAAATGAAATATTAAAAATATACATGAGGCTCAATTTAACACTCTTTTCATGCTATTCATTTCTAAATTGAAAGAGCATATTAATTAGAAAATACAAAATACATATTTTTTATATTCTGTCCAACTTCCAGGATATATCTGATTGATGCTGCCATTCTAAGCTGGGGTTGGTTTTCTTTAAGTGTGAATTTCTGAAGTATATTATATTAACACAACTCATTGAGAAATGATTTCCTATTCTTCTGTTAACATAAAACTCAGAAATGACTATAACAAAGAGAAAAGTAAAATAGACTCTAGTAGTGAAGATAGTTCTGAAGTCCAATCAAGCTTTCTTTTGCTCTTTGTGATTGAGATAGAACATCCAACGTAGAAAAGTCTTGGAGACAGGGAATGCCCTGGACTGCTTGAGGGTATGTAGGTCGTGAGAGGGCTAATTATGGTATCCAAGCGGAAGCACAAAAGGGAAAAACTCGTGAAATACACACACTTTCAGGGAGCACAAATGAAGGCCAAGAAGAGTAACAGAACCAAACAAGACAAAAAAGAACAATGACAGAACAACAACAGAATGCTACACCGAGTGAGTCTGGTCAGGCTGAAGACTAGCAGCAAAGAGAGGTTTCTGAAGGCTTAAGAGTTGTAGCATGATGAAAAACGGACACCTATGCCTATTTGAATGCATCTAGGACGCCCTGTGGAGGGCACAGCTGTTGCTTAGTTGCTCAGTTGAGTCTGACTCTCTGAGGCCCCATAAGAGGCTCTTGATGAAGGTGAAAGAGGAGAGTGAAAAAGCTGTCTTAAAACTCAACATCCAAAAAACTAAGATCATGGCATCTGATCTCATCACCTCGTGGCAAATAGACAGGGAAACAATGGAAACAGTGACAGACTATTTTCTTGGGCTCCAAAATCCCTGCAGATGGTGACTGTAGCCATGAAAGTAAAAGACACTTGCTGCTTGGTAGAAAAGCTATGACAAACCAAGACAGCATATTAAAAAGCAGAGACATTACTTTCTAGTCAAAGTAGTCTTTTTTGCTTTTCCAGTAGTCATGTATGGATGTGAGAGCTGGACCATAAGGAAGGCTGAGTGCTGAAGAACCGGTGCTTTTGAATTGTGGTGTTAGAGAAGACTCTTGAGAGTCCCTTGGACTGCAAGATCAAGCCAGTCAATTCTAAAGGAAATCAATCCTGAATATTCACTGGAAGGACTGATGCTGAAGTTCCAATATTTTGGCCACCTGATGAAAAGAGCCAACTTATTAGAAAAGACCCTGATACTGGGAAAGATTGAAGGAAGGCAGAAGGAGAAGGGGACAACAGAGGATGAGACGGTTGGATAGCATCACTGACTCAATGGACATGAGTTTGAGCCAGCTCCGGGAGATGGTGAAGGACAGGGGAGCTTGGTGTGCTGCAGTCTATGGGGTCCCAAAGAGTTGGACATGACTGAGCGACTAAACAACAACAAATGGACTGTATCCCACCAGGCTTCTCTGCCCTTGGGTTTTCCCAGGCAAGAATACTGGAGTGGGTTGCGATTTCCTTCTCCAGGGGATCTTCCCAACCCAGGGACTGAACCCTCTTGTGTCTCCTGCATTGGCAGGCAGATTCTTTACCACTAGCACCACCTGAGAAGCGCCCATGGAAAGTGCAGTGACTGGTATAAACAATCAAGTCTGGGGTCAAATCAGGAGAAAAGATCCAGAAATACACAGAAGGAACTGGTGGATACAAATTGGAAAGCCATTAGCAAGCAGTAACATGGTGGGAATCAGGGAACAAGAAAGACAACTGTGATCACAAAAAAGGGTGGATCACATTTACGTATTTGATAGGGAAAAAAGCACCATATGCTTTGACTTTGGGATAACTGAGAGCTCCCTCCAGGAACTTGGACCAAATCCTTCACCTTGTTGTCTGCTTCTGCACAGAAGAATGAATGTAATTATATCCTCTACAGCAGAGCTGCTGTGCTACTTCAATTAAACACTGGGAAAAGGCATTGAGACCACAGATGAAAAGCTCCATAACAGCACAACTTATAAAATCAGGAAGAGGATGTGTGATCCCCAGCTGCAACCATTAGACAAACCCTGTTCCCAGCACAGCGCTGAGGTCAGTGATGAAGCTGGTACACAAAAAAGGACTTTGGCAACAGCAAGAGCTGCATGAATCAAAGTCATGAAACAAAACAACTGTCAGCTGCATTCAAGCCCCATTGTGGAAGGGAATCAATATTTGACAAACACTTTGTAAAGGACACAAATTAGAAAGGCAAAACATTTAAAAATATTTCATAGGAATCAAACTACAGGAAGTAAATATGCAAAGAAATGGTCTTAAGCATCGCTGCAGGCATTCCTTGGCACAAATGCTGACATACACCCTATAAGCAAGAACCTAAACTTTTCTGTGAGAGTGCCCTGATAGTTATGATAGATTCTGGATCAAGTATATCAATAAATATTTGACCTTAACGAGGAGCAAACTGTATCCAATAGCCAGACCAGGCAAAAACCCATGGTTGCCAGAGACTTATTCAATAAACAAATTTGATGAGTAATTCTAATTAGTAAGAAGCAACTGCTCCTAGGGATTCAGTGATTATGTGACGGACTGATTTTTAAAGCAGGAAAAATATGACTAATTCATTGAATAATAAAAATGACTTTCATGTGAGTAGGTTATTCAGATGTTCTTATAGCAGAAGATAGCAAATTTTTCTGTAATGAGCCAAAGGATAAATATTTTAGGCTTATAAACAAAACAGTCCTCTGTAAGGCTGCTCATCATTCAGCTGTTCAGGTGGTATGTAAAAACAGCCACAGATAGTATGTTAAGAAACAGGTGTGACCGATTCCCAATAAAACTTATACACACAAATGGCAGGTTCAACATAACTCACTGTGTTTGCTGACCGCAGTCCTATTGTGTAACCCTAACTATTCCCAAGGCCACTGCTGATCAAGTGAATACCAACAGTTAATAGCAACCCAGATGACCATCAACAATTAGATCAAGAAGATGAGTTGCGTGTATGCAGTGGAATATTACTCAGCCATTAAAAACAATGAAATACATTATTGTTGTTTAGTCACTAAGTCATGTCTGACTCTTTGCGATCCCATGGACTGTAACTCGACAGGCTCCTCTGTCCATGAGATTTCCCAGGCAAGAATACTGGAGTGGGTTGCCATTTCCTTCTCCAAGGGATCTTTGAGACCCAGGGCTAAAACCCAGGTCTCCTGCATTGGCAGGCAGATTCTTTACCACTGAGCCACCTGGACCAACACAATATTGTAAATCAACTATACTTCAATTAAAAAAAAAATGTAGCTTTTGTAACTTGCCCTATCTCTTCCCAATTAATCATCCAGTCAGCTGATAGAGCCCATTTTAACTCTGCATAGTTAACACAGATAAGAATTTGCTATTTTCTGATTTTTTTTATCATCTTTTCCTCTAGACACCCCTCCAACTCTCCAGGAATGATGCAACCTCAATGAAAGCAAAGACCCTATCTGGGATCCTCAGTACCTAGAACAGTACCTGGTACTTAGTAGAGCCAGTAAATGTCATCTGTAGAATAAACCTATACTAGGTGGTTAAGGCGGAGAAGGCAATGGCAACCCACTCCAGTACCCTTGCCTGGGAAATCCCATGGACAGAGGAGCCTGGTAGGCTGCAGTCCATGGGGTCACTAAGACTCGGACACAACTGAGCAACTTCACTTTCACTTTTCATTTTCATGCATTGGAGAAGGAAATGGCAACCTACTCCAGTATTCTTGCCTGGAGAATCCCAGGGATGGGAGACTTGTGGGCTGGTGTCTATGGGGTCACACAGAGTCGGACACAACTGACGTGACTTAGCAGCAGCAGCAGCAGGTGGTTAAGGGGGCTTTCCCTGTTATCTCAGATCTTTAGCTAGAGCTTTGGACAATAGGCAATTGATATGCCCACCTTCCTCAGAAAAATCAGTAGGCTTATCCTTACAAGATTTATTACAATGCAGGAATGAGGATCTCATCCTCCTACTACCTTCAGACCATACAGAAGACTAGATATTCAAAAGAAAGACATAAATTCAAGGAACCATGGACCTCGGTAGGGACGATTTTTTTTTTTACTGCATTTCTGTCCTACCTGACAGTGACCCCCAGATTCCCATCCTTCAAGATAATGAGGGGTCGGGAATAAGAGAGAACCAGCACCTCATCCCCCAACTGGTTGCATGCTAAGTTTCAGAAAATAACAGGCATAAGTCCACACACTAGGAGAGCTGTATCTGATACTGAAACTTAGAGACAGAATAGCATAGAGACTAATGCCTATTTCTGGCCTGGAGTATTCTGACAGGAGGAGGTTTCTAGAGCAAGGCAAAAAGAGAGGGCATTTGATGTGTATTTCTGCCCTTTGGAACAGCAAAATACATGAGGTCAAGCTCAGACATCATCAACCCACCTTGTGGTGATGCTGGTTGGCAGTGATGAGCAGTAAAGGGACACAAGCTGGACTTTCACATGCTTTTGGTTCAACGTTGCTTTGCAATAAAGGACAGAAATTGTATGGACCTAACAGAAGCAGAAGATATGAAGAACAGGTGGCAAGAATACACAGAAGAACTATACAAAAAAATATTCATGACCCAGATAAC
The DNA here is from genome assembly GCF_910594005.1 of Cervus elaphus. Classification (NCBI taxonomy): domain Eukaryota; kingdom Metazoa; phylum Chordata; class Mammalia; order Artiodactyla; family Cervidae; genus Cervus; species Cervus elaphus. Next base: position 106,189,368 of record NC_057832.1, on the reverse strand, counting down.
CAGGATGATGTGATCACCCACCTAGAGCCAGACATCCTGGAATGAAAAGTCAAACAGGCCTTAGGAAGCATCACTACGAACAAAGGTAGGGGAGGTGATGGGATTCCAGTTGAGCTATTTCAAATCCTAAAATATGATGCTGTGAAAGTGCTGCACTCAATATGCCAGCAAATTTGGAAATCTCAGCAGTGGCCACAGGACTGGAAAAGGTCAGTTTTCATTATAATCCCAAAAAGAAGGCAATGCCAAAGAATGTTCAAACTACCGCACAGTTGCACTCATCTCACATGCTAGCGAATCAATGCTCAAAATTCTCCAAGCCAGGCTTCAACAGTATGTGAAACAAGAACTTCCAGGTGTTCAAGCTGGATTTAGAAAAGGCAGAGGAACCAGAGATCAAACTGCCAAAATCCGTTGGATCATCGAGAAAGCAAGAGAGTTCCAGAAAAACATCTACTTTTGCTTATTGACTATGCCTTTGACTGTGTGGATCACAACAAACTGTGGAAAATTCTGAAAGAGACGGGAATGCCAGACCACCTTACCTGCCTCTTCAGAAATCTGCATGTAGATCAAGAAGCAAGTTAGAACTCGACATGGAACAACAGACTGGTTCCAAATTGGGAAAAGAGTATGCCAAGGCTGTATGTTGTCACCTTGCTTATTTAACTTATATGCAGAGTACATCATGGGAAACACTGGGCAGGATGAAGCACAAGCTGGAATCAAGATTTCTGGGAGAAATATCAATAACCTTAGATACACAGATGACACAACCCTTATGGCAGAAAGCAAAGAGGAATTAAAGAGACTCTTGATGAATGTGAAAGAGGAGAGTGAAAAAGCTGGCTTAAAACAACATTCAAAAAACTAATATCATGGCATCTGGTTCCATCAGTTTCTGGCAAACAGATGGGAAAACAATGGAAACACTGACAGACTTTATTTTCTTGGGCTCCAAAATCTCTGCAGATCATGACTGCAGTCATGAAATTAAAAGACGCTTGCTCCTTGGAGGAAAAGCTATGATCAACCTAGACAGCATACTAAAAAGCAGAGACATTACTTTACCAACAAAGATCCATCTAATCAAGGCTAGGGTTTTTCCAGTGGTCATGTATAGATGTGAGAGTTGGACTGTGAAGAAAGCTGAGTGCCGAAGAATTGATGCTTTTGAATTGTGGTGTTGGAGAAGACTCTTGAGAGTCCCTTGGACTGCAAGGAGATCCAACCAGTCCATCATAAAGGAGATCAGTCCTGGGTGTTCATTGGAAGGACTGATGCTGAAGCTGAAACTCCAATACTTTTGCCACCTGAGGCGAAGCACTGACTCATTTGAAAAGACCCTGATGCTGGGAAAGATTGAAGGCAGGAGGAGTAGGGGACAACAGAGGATGAGACGGTTGGATCACATCACTGACCTGATGGACATGAGTTTGAGCAAGTTCAGGAATTGGTGATGGACAGGGAAGCCTGGCGTGCTGCAGTCCATGGGGTCGCAAAGAGTCAGACATGACTGAGTGACTGAAATGAACTGAACTGAACTGAACTTGCTTTGTCTGGGAAGCTCCTGCGTAGGGTAGACCCTGAAGTCAGAGAGGGTATTTTCCATGTCCTAAAAATGTTTAGAGGTAAGATCTTTGAGCCGCAGAATCTTTCCAAGTGTGCTCAGATGACAGCTACCCTTTGGGTTCCTGCTGAACTGACAACTATAAAACATCAACCAGGTAAAACATTAGTTCCTTTGTCTGTTACCCATCTGTCCTCCTACCTCAACATCAATTATCTCACATTTGGGGGCTGGAGTGAGAGGAAGAGTGAAAAATCAAAACATGTAAGAAAACAGATTATGCTCCTTTTCCATGCATTCCTGAGGATCAGAAAGGGTGAGAAGTATGTGATCTAAATATGAGATTCCATTTTCAAGTCATATAGGACTGGATTTTAGTACCTAGCAGAGTTTTAATGACCAGAACAAGATTGTTTTAATAATCAAAGTGAAATCATAGAATCCATAATAAGATGTCATCAAGGGACGTGGAAATGAGATCCAGAGAATGTTTAAATACATTGACTGGAAAAAATAAAACCAAAATAAAAACCATTTTCTCTTCTAGCAAAATTCAATGCAGTAAATAAACTCATTAAAATCACTTGCTTTTTCTTTCCCAGGCTTACTAGTCATTCAAAAATAAAGGGTTTCTTGTGTCTCAGTCAACAAGCTTTTCCTACAAAACATAGATTGAAACTTGCCTTCTAGGTATAACCTCCTTCATGCTGCCTCAGTCAGGCACACAGCTTGTTCACCTGGCTACTGCTAGTATCTCTTTAATAATGTTCAAAAACTAAATTTTCTCTCTTCCAAATCAAGTATCTTTTCCAGTTCATTTAATGGTGTTCTATTGCCCCTAAAGCCCAAGATTTAGCAATTGTGTCTTTTTTTGTGCTTTTCTCTCTTGCTTCCTACAATCAGTTACTGTCTCTCAGTTAACAGTCTTTCATGTGCTCTCTGCTTTCAATCATCACAGTTGCCATCCTAATCCAACTAGCTGGATTACCATAACAAATTGCACTGTTTTCCCTCAGCCAGTCAATGTCCATTTGAAGAGACAATGCACTCAATACTAAATTGTTGAATACAACCAAAGGGCTTCCATGGTGGCTCAGATGGTAAAGAATCTGTCTGCAATTCAGGAGACCTGGGTTTGATCCCTGGGTCAGGAAGATCCCCTGAAGAAGGGAATGTCTACCCACTCCAGTATTCTTGCCTGGAGAATCCCATGGATAGAGAGGAGCCTGGCAGGCTACAGTCCATGGGGTTACAAAGAGTCTAACACAACTGAGCAACTAACACTTTCACTTTCACTTTCTATCCAAACCTTCACCTACACTGTATTTCCTGCTGCTAAAACTTCAGAGCCTCACCCTGACAGATCTCTATAGCCAATAAACTGGTATATTTCCTACCTGATCACCTCTCACTTTATGTATAAAAACCTGTTACCTATTCACCTTTCCATAAAGGTAACTTTCCTTCCCACAGGCCAACTTTTTTATTGTACCTTCCTCTGCCTCTGAAGAGCCTTCTGAGGGAAAGGAAATCTGGGCATGAAACTAAGACACAATATTCTATAGTAGCCTAGTCATCATCCAGACTGACATCTTCATAAAAATGGGTCATATTAGATATTGCATTCCTTAGAATTCATCTAAACTCGAGAATCACAGAAAATGGAAGCTAAATTCTAAAAATAACTCCTCAGAACAGTAATTCCCAAGCATTCTGTGATTCTGATTTAGTAGCTCTAGGATGGAACCTATACCTCTGTATTTTAATAAGATGACTAATTGATTCTGTTGGTCAGATAGGTATGAGAATCTTGGTCTTCTGCTCAAAGGTGATTGGCCTGGGAGCCTAATCCTAATCAGGAGTGATGAGAGAACTCAATACATAACACACACCACAACTGGGATCATCCCTGAGTTTTGACACAATGCAGGGGGAACCATACTATTTTGAACCCCTTGTTCATAAACTACATCTCCCAAGAACCAGATAGCAATGGTACTAGCTCATGTTCCAGACTTTCTTTAAAAAGTAAATAACTGGTCCTTGGTTCCATTCTGTATGATGCACAAGTACATAATCTAAAGGAATTTAATCCATTAGCATGGCCACAATGTCCTAATATGAGTAATTTGTGATTCCCTTTCTGAAGAGAAAAAGTATACATCCCCTAGTCCACCCCTTCCCCGCCTCTTCTGGACACAACTTCTAAGTCTAAAAAAGTGACCAGTGAGAAAAAGTTCAGGCTCCATATCAAAGTAGAAGTGGATCAGACATTTCACCCAGCTGGGGAATGGTCCTTGCATAAAGAATATTCACTCTTCACCCAGTTCAGTAGGCCAAGACACTAAGTCATGGAGTCCTGGGCTGTTTGGCAGAATCTGTGAAGGGGTATGTCCAGAGCTAAAAGGTATCTTAGTGCTACAGCTACAGTGACGATCTGAACAGAATAACATAAGGAGCCCCCCTTTCACTTCTCCATTCCCATCCCTAACTTATGCTAGGATGGACAGAAAATTTGGAACCATCTCAAATAAAATCCTTACTACATTTCTTTCTGGAGAGTTCTTTCTATTTGAGCTGGGGTATATTGTATTGCTGTTGTTGTTTAGTTGTTAAGTTCTGTCTGACTTTTGTGATTCCCCAGACTGTAGCCCACCAAGCTCCTCTGTCGATGGGATTTCCCAGGCAAGAATACTGGAGTGGGTTGCCATTTCCTCCTCCAGCGTATCTTCCTGACCCAAGGATTGAACCCATCTCTCTTGCATTAGCAGGTGGATTCTTTACCACTGAGCCACCTGGGAAGCCCCTATATTATATTAGCACTGTCATAATATTATGGCAATTGCCATAGCACTTGGTGATTAAAAAGATCAGTTAGGCAACTTTTGGAGGCTGTGAACCAGGTGAGACTAATTAGGGCTCAAGAAAGCCAGACTGTTCTCACTGTCCCTGCTGAGTCCAGGCCAGGAGTAATTCATCTGCTCCCCTATCAAAGTAGAAGACCAAGTTTTACTCCTCTGGGGAAGCAGAGGCCATACTCCAAAACAAACCCAGAAAATAAGTGGCCAGGGATTTGCTATTTAACAAAGACCTAATAATTTTTCATTAGTGACCAGTTAAAATTGATTCAGATTCAATTATTTTTTTAAAAGGTGACTTAAGTAAATGATTTTCTCAAATGAAAACAAGCCCAAAGTTGAGCAATCCCAGAGATGATTCAGAGGCTCAGCGATGTCAGGACTCTGAGTGAACATCTCTGTCATTGCCTCTCCTTTCCATCATGAGCACAGGGTGGCTTCACTGATTCCAAGCAACATAACTTCATAGAGCAGTATTCAAGTAGAAATAAAGGGGCTGGAGAGAGGAGAGCTGTTTTCATACCCTAAGGGAAGAAAATGTATCTCCAAAAGACCTAAGATTTCCTTATGTCACTAGTGAGAGACACGTGTTTCCCCCTAGACAAATTAATGGCAAATAAGAATTTGATTAACATGATTGGCTTAAGTCAATCACATTCCATAACATGTGGTTTATAATCTTGCTGCTAGAACTACAACTAATTGGACAATGGACTGCCTGTAGGGAAAATGACATCCATACAATGAGGAAGGCAGTGTCCTTTTTATAGAGGTTAGAAGGGATAAGGGATAATGTGCACATCATTTAGTTTTCACCAACAGTTGTTAAGTGTCAGCCTCATTTTTATGGAATCTGAAGTAAGTGAGGGGTTCACCAATGGGATATTGAGGTAGAATTTCCAGCAATAGTTTTTAGGGTCCTGCTTTGTTAGTAATGCAAATATTAGGATGCCAAAAAATGCATTTAGAAGAAGTCACTAATGAAACTTCCATTAAGTCACAAGACACACACCTTAGAGAATATAAGGTGTCAGAGTTCCAAAGGGAAAAGAAGTTATTTTATTGATAATATCATCAAGAGGCTAAAAAGATAAATGAAATCTATGAAGGCATGCTAGCTTACTTCAAAAGAGAAGGTGCCAAAGACCCTAAGTATCATTAGAGCTAGAAAACATTAGGATGGAAGAGGAAGTGCCAAGTCTCAAGTTTTCATATGAAAATAAGAACTAGAGATGGAAAGTACCCCACTCTCATACCAGTAGCTAAGAGAATACTGAGTGGCAATGAAAGGGAAAAGAGTAAAGTGTCTCATTAAAAGACAAGAAGAGGCATGTAATGCTGCAGAAATTCCCACACAGCAATAATTGTGATCAGTGTTAATCAACACTTTCTTCATCAGATGTGACCTATGTTCTTACTAAGACCAGGCCTCTCAAGAGTTGTAGCTCTCTAAACCACAGTTTCCAGGTGTGGTCCCCAGACCAGCAACATAACCATCACCTGGGAACTCCTCAGAAAGGCAGATTATCAGGCCTTAGCTCAGCCCTCCTAAATCTGAAAGTCGGGAAAGTGGCTCAGCAATCTGAGATTTAACAGCACTTCAAATGTTTTTTCTACTGCCTGCTAACACTTTAGAGCCACCCCCAAAGTTTCTGGCATTTTAAAACATTAATATTGAAGCCAGAATCAGAATGTTGAACTGGCTTGTTTGGTCCCAGTTTTTTATTTCTATTTTGGTTCTCATTTCTGGCCACAGAATCCAATCCTTAATCGATATTTCTGTGCACTAAGCTGCTTTTGCATGCGACCTACTACAATATATGCAGACTGTTTCTAAAGGTGAATTACAGCCTTGTCTTAAAAAGTAATGCTTTCACATTAAAATAAGCTTATTGTTCTACTTTGCAAAATCATTCAGGTGTCAAACCGAGAAATGGTCAATGAAAATTAGTTAACACAAAGAGTATGCTCATCTAAAAGTAGTTTCCTTATTCAGCAGAAATAAACAAACTTGTCTTTCACGCATTCTCTTTATAAAATTAAGAAACTTGTGTCCAGGTGTCCTGTGTAAACAAGAATCCTTACGCGAATTCTTGGTCATGCTCCTGAAGGGGGAACACTGTGCTTATCGTCTTTCCCCAGCAGAGCACAAGCCAAGGCTATCATGGGGCCACATTCATGCTGTTCTCCCAGGGAGCCATAGTTAGCAGACAACTATTTTCTTCTCCCCCAATAATAATGCCTACACATAAGGACAATTAGCTAAAGGAAGTACTTAACATATTTTAGAGCTTAATTTTCCCTCCTCAGAGCTTCAATTTGAAAAGGCACTGAAGACTTTTCTGCAACTCAAATATAAAATGTACTCCTAAAGGTTTTTTCTCTTTCCCTTTGGTCCAATTACTCTATTCAACTATCAGTACTGAGTGACAGCTCTGGCCACTAGTTTGGCAGATAAAGATGGTATTTAGAAAAAGCCTTTCAGATGATTCTGGTGTTCTGCCTTCTATCACTTCCTATTGCCTACTCTCCCTCCCCACACCATTTGTTATTCTATATCTAGTAGATCACAATCTCTGGATGAATACCTGGTATTCTGAGAAACACAGGCCCTAATACTGTGATGAAAATCAAGGCCAGAGGAGAGATGATGGATACCATCTAGAAATGAGATTCGAAAATCAACGATCATATCTTTTACTCTAAGGCATCTGAAGACAGTGACTGCACAAAGCTCATCTTCAGGTTCAGTTCAGTTCAGTCGCTCAGTCATGTCTGACTCTATGACTCGCTTGCTGCGAGCCTGACTGCAGCAAGCCAGGCTTCCCTGTCCATCACCAACTCCTGGGCTTGCTCAAACTCATGCCCATGGAGTTGGTGATGCCATCCAACCATCTCATCCTCTGTCGTCCCCTTCTCCTCCCACCTTCAGTCTTCCCCAGCATCAGAGTCTTTTTCCAAGGAGTCAGTTCTTCACATCAGGTAGCTAAAGTAATGGAGTTTCAGCTTCAGCATCAGTCCTTCCAATGAACATTCAGGACTAATTTCCTTTAGGATTGACTGGTTTGATCTCCTTGCAGTCCAAGGGACTCTCAAGAGTCTTCTCCAATACCACAGGAATATCCACACATCTTCAGGTATATCCACACAAATCTATCTCAGTTTGCATAGACCTAAACCTGCAGGAGGCAGTAGCTAAAAGCTAAAGGAAGACTTAGAGGGTGGGGAGAGGGTAAGGGGATAGAATTCCAGGAAACAAGAAGGTATTCTAGCTAAAATGTGAATTGTTGAAGCTATACTTGCAGATGAATTGCCCTGTAATCCAGGGCTAGGATCTGTTATGATTTCTTATCTAGTTTCAGAAGTAGTTTGTATATGAGAAGTCTTACACAAATATTGAAATGGAACTGCCACTTATTTTGTATATTAATTTATTAGGATAGTGATAACACTCAAGTTGGTTTCTTCAGTCTTCTGTACAGCAATGCTGTAAAGAAATCAGCAACGGTTATGGTTCCAACTCCAAAAGCCAATAGCAATACAGTTCCTGGTTCCTTCTTCTCAACTAGGGGTTTTGTAAAATGTTAATGCCAGAATGCTTACAATCTTTGTTATCTACACTTTATGGTTAATCAACCTTGGGATGAAGCTAAAGACACTTGATCAACACTACTGTTGGTGTCATAACTCATGGTGGTGAAGAGATATCCAACGAGCACAGCTGCCTCCATCTCTCTCCTAGAAATTCTTGAATTTGGTACAGGTCAGATGGCCTCTTTTAGTAGAACATGGCTCAAATCATCCTGAGCTTATAGCACAAATCCTCAAGAAAAAGCATTATAATACCCAAAGGGCCAAAGTTAGTTTTTATTACAATGGTCTTGGCCCTTTAAAGGTCAATTATATCTGAAAATTTCTTTAAAATTATTTTAAAGGCATTTATTTAATAATTTGGCTGTTACAGGTCTTAGTTGCAGCATTTGGGATCTTTGATCTTCACTGCTGCACAAGGGATCTTTAGTTGCAGCAGGAGAACTCTTAGTTGCAGCATATGAGATCTAGATCCCTGATCAGGGATGGAATTCGGTCCCCATGCATTGAGAGTTCAGAGTCGTAGCCACTAGACCACCAAGGAAGTCCCAATGCCTGAGAAATTCTTATTCCTTAGTATTTAACTTTTCTTAGAACTTAAATTTTTAATCTCTAAGGAAGTTACTATGAAAAAAAATAAGGGTTGAGAGACACTGCCTTTGACACTCTTACATCTTTGTTGACTTACAAAATTTCTACTCTGCCTTGACCACTCAGCTTTCTCCCAGTGGCTTTGAGCCAGTTTCAGAGAGGGATGTGATTTTTCACAGGTTTCAGTCTCACAGCAGTTACAAATGTTGGCATTACCTTCTAGAGGAGACCACCTAGAAGATGACAGCAAAGAGCTCTAATCCTTATGATATTTCTAGCAGATAAACAGTCAACTATGACAATACTCATCTAGAAGGTTCACAGAAGTGAAAGCATAGTAACAAAAAATCAGGCAGGGATTAATTAATCAGACATTAATTATTTAACTGCTTATTTTTTATTTTGTGAAATAAAATTCCTAAAACTTGTATGTAGAAACTGCTCACTTCAGTTAAAGTCTTTAATAGCCTTAGATAGGATTCAAAGTATAGTTTCTTAGGAGAGCAAATAGACTAGGTTTATTCCAAATGATAAGGTCGGAGTAAAAAGAAAAAAGAGAAACATGATACAAGAGGGGAGACAAAGTTTTAGTATAAAGAAGTTTCTTCTTTCCCTAAGAGAAAAAAAAGAACATGGTATTTCTTGCAGCCAATGGTGAGAACTCTCCTAAATTCTTTAATTAGGAAATATGGTTTGAGAGACAGAGACACTGATTGAAAACCTAATTTGCCAATTGTCTTAGTTATTATTAATAGCTGCTAACTTCTCTCATTTAATTAAAAAAAAAGATCTAATCTCTCATATTAAAATTGTAAAGTGCTTAGTTCCTTGACACACATGTTAAACAGTTAATTTAAATGTATAGTCACAAGTTTTAACTATATATATATAGTACATATATATATAATATATATAATAGCTTTAGCTATTCTTTCCCTTCCTGTCCTAACACCTGGGAAAAAACATACATATAACTTGTTCTATGCAGCCTCAAATGGCTACTGATCTCTTCCTAAGAACTCTGTATTTTTACTGAACTTGATTCTACTTGGTAAGAGTGGTTTACACAAACTTATCTAGAGCCAATGATATTCAGGTCAAAACCTATGGTTGCCTCAACAACTATACCCACAATTTGCTTGATCTATTGAAAGAGCAAGCTTTGTTTGAAGAATCTAGCTCTGTTGATGCTTTAGTAGCCTTGAGATGGCAAGCAATATAGAACTAGAGTGTAATTTGTAGTTGAAACATAGGTGGGCTTAGACTTAGACATTTAGAATGATAATGCCAGATTATCATAAAAGAATAGAAATGTAACTCACCAAATTTGGTTTGAGCCTTAAAACTCAACATTCAAAAAACTAAGACCATGGCATCCAGTCCCATCACTTCATGGTAAATAGATAGGGATACAATGGAAACAGTGACAGACTTTATTTTCTTGGGCTCCAAAATCACTGCAGACAGTGACTGCTGCCCCAAAATAAAGACACTTGCTTCTTGGAATGAAGCTATGAAAAATCTAGACAGCATATTAAAAAGCACAGACATTACTTTGCTGACAAAGGTCTGTCTAGTCAAAGCTATGGTTTATCCAGTAGTCATGTATGGATGTGACAGTTGGACTATAAAGAAAGCTGAGAACTGACGAATTGATGCTTTTGAACTGTGGTGTTGGAGAAGACTCTTGAGAGTCCCTTGGAATGCAAGGAGATCAAACCAGTCCATCCTAAAGGAAATCAGTCCTGAATATTCATTGGAAGGACTGATGCTGAAGCTGAAGCTCCAATACTTTGGCCACCTAATGTGAAGAGTTGACTCATTGGAAAAGACCCTGGTGCTGGGACAGACTGAAGGCAGGAGGAAAAGGGGATGACAGAGGATGAGATGGCTGGATGGCATCACCGACTCGATGGACATGAGTCTGAGCAAGCTCCAGGAGTTGGTGATGGACAGGGAAGCCCAGCATGCTGCAGCCCATGGGGTCGTAAAGAGCAGAACATGACTGAGTGACTGAGCTGAACTGAATATGAAGGTAGAAGCAGCATCTTTCCATTGACCATATGCAAGTCAGCTAGATATTTAAAGAGCCTGGCTAGTACTTCATAACTGGGAATTGACAGGGGGGCTTCATGTAACTGACCCACTGAAATCAATAAGGAAGTGTCAAGGAGTCAATTTTGTGTTTGGAGTCTGCATGGTTACACCTGAATCAATGCAGAGCCTTGAAACAATTAGACTCCCAATGTTGATATCAACTTGAAGGTGAATAACATCCCCAAATTGGACACTATTAGAATTCCTCTCAGAACACCAAGAATCCATATTGAGATATCACCCACAGGGCAACTGGAGGTGAGGAGTAGCCTCAAATTTAGCCATGCCTCTATCTACCAGTCATCAATCTCAGAGTGAATTTTTGTCTCTGCTGAGAGGACAGAGTGGAACTAAATGGAATCTGGGTGGGTTGAATGACTTTGTTTCTCACATTCCTCCTCCTAAGACATTAATCATAAACCAGCTGAAGAAGTTGAAGTAGGGAGTCATGGTAGGGCAGTAGCAGCTATGAGACATCTCATCTGATATAGGAACATTTTTTTGGAATGATAGTTGGATTAGTTCTCAGAATACCAGAACTGTTGGCAGACAATGAACTGTACTGTAGAATTATGGCATATATCAATGTGTCAGGAATCATCCAGATGCAATCAGACAAGTCTTTGTCACCTTAGTGATTAGATGGTTTCTTGGAAGGAGAGCTAGCACATTGTAGCAATGCTCTTTGTGGCATTTTCCACCACTTCTTGAATTGAAGAAGCTTTACATAGGGCCAGTTGGTATCTATTAGGTTAATACCACAGGAAACTTAAAAATATCCCAAAATGGTTTCTCCAGAGATTTATGAAAATTAATTGCAGCAAGTGTGTGTGCTAGTGGCTCAGTCATATCCAAATCTTTGTGACCCCTTGAGCCTGACCCTGCCAGGCTCCTCTGTCCATGGAATTCTCCAAGCAAGAATACTAGAGTGGGTAGCCATTCCCTTCTCTAGGGGATCTTCCCGACCCAGAGATCAAACCCAGGTCTCCTGCACTGGGGGAAGATTCTTTACCATCTGAGCTAACAGGGAAGCCCCATCTGTGGCACAGATCCAGGTTAAGGATATGAATTAAAAAAAAAAATCTAGGTTTTAATCCAAATACTGCTACTTATCAACTGTACTGCATCAAATTACTCAAACTAAGTCTCAGTTTCTTCATCTATAACTTGGTGGAAAATAGGATTTGCTTCAAAAGACAGAGAAAAAGTAATTGTTACCATATTGCATCCCTTACTCTATTCTATGGGCAATTGATTCTCATAATTAGATTGTTAAGCTTACAGAAAGTACTCTTCATATTTTGAACTATCATAATAACTGACTTTTTCAAGGGTAGAAAACAAAAATGAAGCAACTTGAATATTATTCACAACACTCTCCACCATTTGGTTAAGTTTTAGGAGCTGGACATTACTCAGACTACCTAAAATGATGCTGACAGTGGCAAGGCAAGAATTCAAGTCACTCATGTTTTATGTTATCTTTTGTGCAAACATCAAGAAGTTGATTTGATAGGTGATGAGGTCAATATAGTTAGGCAGTTTGACCAACCTCTAAAAACAAGTCTTAAAAGCAACTAGTAAAAGCTACATCTTTTAAACAAAAGGACTCTGAGTTACCCCTCCTCTTAGCTTCTCAGTCAAACTATGGCATCTTGACAAACACCCAGGGAGGAGTATTACCCATATTGTGCTGACACATTCATGGAGCCCAATTTCAAAGATGGCAGCATTGTTTACTGAGTCCAAACAGTTGGACCAGCAGCCAGCTGGGCCAAGACTCATAGGATGGGTTCCCCAGCTGCCCTTTCCTGAACACTTCCTCTGAACAGTTACCACCACCTTCTCCTCTGAACCTGCACTTTAACAGGCAAACTTGAGTAGGAAGGCATAGAAAGAGGAGTCTCTGGAGAAGCCCAAGAAAGAAAAGGGACATGAGAAGACTCCTGAGTAGACTTCTTATCTCTAGTCAGGAATTTCTGGGAACAGAACCTGAAGTAGGAAAACCTCAAAGAGCAACAGATCCCAAAGGACTCACTGCCAACCAGATTAAGTGAAGTGCCATCAGGTACCTCAGGGTCATCTCACCTGCTTGCTACAACTAGCTTTCTAGCAACCTAGAGGCGGTGGTCTTTATGTGAAAAAGTAGTGGAAGTGGTACTTGCTCCGTCATGTCCAACTCTCTGTGACCCCATGAACTGTAGCCCAACAGGCTCCTCTGTCCATGGAATTCTCCAGGCAAGAATACTACAGTGGGTAGCCCATTACTTCTCTGGGGGATCTTCCCCACCCAGGGATCAAAGCCAGGTCTTCTGCATTGCAGGCGGATTCTTTACCATTTGAGCCACGAGGGAAGTCTAGTGGCCTTTATATCCATCCTCAAACCATTCAGTAGCTATTGCAGGCCCTGAAATCAGGCTTGATATACAGGAAGCAAGAATCATAGTCTACACCTGGAACTCAGCCAGCCTCTTCATGATTTAAGAAAGAGCCTCAAGGAGGAAGGTGTGAGCTGTTGAAAGATTTTCAGCTCTCCTTAAGAAAGCACATGTTGTACCCCTTTAGAGAAGCTTGATGAGTCCTGGAAGGGAGTTATAACTCACAAAGATTCAAGGTATACTCTCCCTGTAATCAACAACTGCCTTAAGTTGGTGAATAATTTGATTAAATGGAGTTTTAAATCAAAGACATGAGTTTAATTAGGAACTATTCTTGTCATACTGAAGTTAACAGGCAGCTGTGCTGATTTTATTCCCCTGCCAGGAATTTTACAGACTCACAGAAAAGGGGGACTTTGAAACCAGCATTTAATGAAATGTATAGAAGGAAACACAGTTACCACTGAAATAGGTAGGCTATGAAGTGTTTTCCAAGCCACAAGGACTAACGAGGTAAGAGTCTAGCAGAAGAAGGTATGTGTCCTGGAGGGTGCTAAAAATTGCCCCAGACAAGCAGAGCTGGAGGACTCTCCTTCCAGGTTTTACTTGCTGTATTTTAATACTCCATTTATTTATTCCCTTTGATACTTTTTCCCTGCTTCCCACTATTTTAATTCTCTGGTTGCTGAACGTCTAGCCTTACAATTTTCAAATATCAATGTGCATAAAATACATTTTGCAAGATATTTAAAAATGCAGATCACCCCCTGCTCCCAGCCCAAACTCCACCTCCAACTTTGCTCTATCGGTCTGGGTGGGACTCATTCACCTTCAGCAGGTCCCCTGGGTGATGTGATGGGAAAGTTGAGACACTTTCCCAGTTCCAGTGTTTGTGTTCTCGCAGTTATTCACCCTCCACCATCCCTATTTCCTATGACCTACATATACTTCAGTTGATCTGTTACCTGCTTTTTCCTATCCCCCTGCTTCAGGGATCACCTGATCAACTACGAATCTTTGACCAGTAAGAACCCTGGGACATATCAATATACAGGAAGGAAGACAAAACCTGTGTAGCTGTGGTTTAGTCACTAAGTCGTGTCTGACTCTTGCGATCCCATGGACTGTAGCCCACCAGGCTCCTCTGTCCATATGATTTTCCAGGCGAGAATATTGGAGTGGGTGGACATTTCCTTCTCCAGGAGATCTTCCTGACCCAGGGATTGAACCTAGGTCTCCTGTACTGCAGGCAGATTCTTTACCAACTGAGCTACAGATGTTTGTGTAACTGTGGCATTCCCCAAAACAATGTTAGTATTTTTATGAAAAGGGTCAGATTCAAATCAGTCCAGATCCTGGAGAAATCCCTAATTATGGAGACTCATGGACTTCTTTACAGAAAGTCTCGATGGTCCCAGGAATTTAAAACAGGTGGCTCTACCAGAAGAAAACCCTTAGATCACAAAACTAGAAGAGGACTTTGAGACAATTTAGAAATTTTAGGTTAGAAAAGCAAAACTCAGAGAGATTAAGTAATAGAATCATGGCAAATGTGTTAGTTAGTGGTTAGTGACATCTCTGAGGGTACAATCTGGGTGACTGATCTCTTTCCATGGGTGGTGTGTGTGTATGTGTGTGGGCTGGAGGAGTAAAAACTCTGAACAACACTGTAGATCCTTGAATGAATCTGACTGCTCTAAATTGTAACCAATTTGCCAATTTGGGTCTACTCCGATCCCAACCACCATATGGACGTTCAAAGATCCACACCGCTAGCAGAGACTGGAAAGGGACGAGCAAGGGGATTTGGAGAGCATTTATGTCTATGAAATAGGTTTGCTATGATTCTGTCTAAAAGTCATACACCTAAAGAACAAGCAAAAAATAATATTAAATGTACTCTACCTAATAATATACCATACAAAAAAGAGGTCCAGGCAAGGAAAGAGGGTGTGCAAAATCATCCATGTGTTCAGGATCGGAATCACACAGAAGCCCACATCTAATTTCAAATGGCTTGGTAACTGAGTGTTATCACCTCTCTTATCAATCACAGTTATGGTCATTCTTGATGAGCGTTCCTGAGAGACATGAGTCTAATATCTTAGATATTTTCAGAAGGCATTTCTGTAATTTAAAAAACCTTTGTAAGAATGAAGAATTTACATAATAATAAAACAAGCATTACTCAAAACTGTATGCCTTAGCTATGAAATTACATTTTAATTTCTGCTCTCCTGGCTCTTCAAGTAAATAATACTTTTAAATGCAATTCAGCCAATTCGAAATTCCTCCCCTAAATGTACATACTTCTTATAAAAAAGTATGTATACTGTCAATATGAACTATGTTGAAGGGAAGTAGTAGGTCCAGCCTGACTTTGTCTTGTATATCTGTGGTGTGTGTGTATATGTCTCTGTGTGTGCCTGTGTGTGTGAGAGAGAGACAAAGAGAGAGAGTAAGAGAGAGGGAAATTCAGCTTTGAGTGTCTTTAAAGTGAGACCTTTAAGAGGGAAAAATATAACATGTTATTATTATATTAATAGCATTAGAAGTATCAAAATACAAGAAAATAATCACAGTTAAAAAAACAAATCACTGGCAGAACCAAAGATGTCTTGGGTAGAATGCTTTTCCCCACCATTCATTTCTAAGAGGAGTAATCTTTCCTAACCCCACTCTCACCCCCCTTTCTCATTCCTGATTGCCAAACCAGAGGAGGAAACCTGAGCAAGCTCATGCACCCAACATGTTAGCCACCTGGACGAGTCTGTCCCAAAAGACTTCACTGCTGCTATGTGGTGGAAGTCTTCCTGGGTATTGATGGGTTCAGTTCAGTTCAGATCAGTCGCTCAGTCATGTCTGACTCTTTGCGACCCCATGGACCACAGCACGCCAGGCACCCCTGTACATCACCAACTCCCGGAGTCCACCCAAACTCATGTCCATTGAGTTGGTGATGCTATCCAACCATTTCATCCTCTGTCATCCCCTTCTCCTCCTGCCCTCAATCTTTCCCAGCATCAGGGTCTTTTCAAATGAGTCAGCCCTTCACATCAGGTGGCAAAAGTACTGGAGTTTCAGTTTCAGCATCAGGCCTTCCAAAGAACACCCACAACTGATCTCCTTTAGGATGGACTGGGTGGATCTCCTTGCAGTCCAAAGGACTCTCAAGAGTCTTCTCCAACATCACAGTTCAAAAGCATCAATTCTTCAGCGCTCAGCTTTCTTTATAGTCCAACTCTCACATCCATACATGACTACTGAAAAAACCATAGCCTTGACTAGACCGAACTTTGTTGGCAAAGTAATGTCTGTGCTTTTTAATATGCTAGGTTGGTCGGAGAAGACAATGGCAACCCACTCCAGTGTTCTTTCCTGGAGAATCCCAGGGATGGCGGAGCCTGGTGGGCTGCCATCTATGGGGTCGCACAGAGTTGGACACGACTGAAGCGACTCAGCAGCAGCAGCGGCAGCTAGGTTGGTCATAATTTTCCTTCCAAGGAGTAAGCATCTTTTAATTTCATGGCTGCAGTCACCATCTACAGTGATTTTGGAGCCCCCAAAATTGAAGTCTGCCACTGTTTCCATTGTTTCCTCATCTATTTGCCATGAAGTGATGGGACCGGATGCCATGATCTTAGTTTTCTGAATGTTGAGATTTTTGGTTTAATTCTAGAGTCCAGTATCAGTAAGCTGTTTAGGCAACAGATCTCAAGGCTTATTATTTTTTACCTTTTCCCGTTTTTATGCCTCCAGTTACACTAGACTTTTTTGAGATATATTTCACATGCAGAATAAGAACCCTCCAGAAAGCCATGGGAGAAAAAGGCACAGTGACATACAGCTCCCAGGCTCATCCAGGTGGGGCAAAGACCCTGATACTTGGTTTAGTGGCAGGTGCTCCAAGGCCTTTCTCCAAGCTTGCTCCAGGTCCACCAATTTAGTAATTCCTATGCCCTTCTTAAGTCAAATTCTTGAGCCTTGCCTAGGATTTACTGAATCAATACTGGTCATAGGGCCCAGAGATGCACACATTTAACAAGTTTCTCAGATTATTCCTTCTCATACAAAGCTTGAGAGGTACTACAACAGAAATACTTTCTTTAGTACACAATACTGTCGCCATATGAGGGCACTTGATATCTCTCAGGGAAGTTTCAAAAACATTTCTCAAATATACAGCTCTTCAGCAAGCATGTCCTGATTTTAAAAATTTCCTCTTTCTATTGTAGCAGTGCTTCTTGGTTGGAAGTCCATGTATAGACTAATAGAGGCCTATGAAACTTCCAAAATGTGTTAAGTGAATATGTATGTCTTTCTAGAAAGAGAGTTTATAGATTTCAAGATTTTTACAACCCAAATCATTCTTGGAGTTGCAAAATTAGATAATATCCATCCAGAAAGACTGATTCGTTCTCAACAGCTCTTTCGGGTCCCTAAACATAACAAAGTACAAGGCTGAGCAGTTAAACTTTTGTTAAATGGCCTTATTTGTCTGCATGTCAGTTCCTTATAATTAAGCATACTTTGACTAATTTGAATTAAGTATGCCTGCATTTTAAATTCCCCATGCTATTTGCCTTATACAAACAGAGAACAAAAGGACAGGACCGGCTGTGCTCCCTTTTCAGTGTTAGTTACCTCTGAGGAGCATAGGTGTGTCTGCTTTTCTGTGGAATAAATTAACATCTCTCTGATGAGAGTCACAGATTCGTCTGATAACAGGTGCAGAAAGAAATATTTAAACTCTAGACAGATTAAGAATAAGGGAGGACCCTAGGGCACAAAGCAGATGTTGTAAGTAATCACAGAGACAGAAATTTTAATCAGTTCTTCTGTTTTTCAGAGACAATTCTGTGCTGTGACGCTGAATTGCCCAGGTGTGGCAAATACTGTCCTACCCTCCTAACCTGGGGAAGCTTAGAGAACTACATCCTTTCTAAAACTTAAAGTTATCTAGAAAAGAATTGCTTGTTTATTTTTTAAAGTAATAATTCCTTTTATTAACAGGGATTAATTAACAAAGCTTAACATACAATCTGTTAAGCTTTGGAGTTAAACAGAGTGTTTTAAGGGGAGGGGTAGGGTATCTGGGGAAGGCTACATACTTCTTCCATAATTTTCAATGGATTAAAAACATTTAATACATAAAGTTGATGAGCATTACATGAAAATGTATGCAAAACAATTTCCATTTAGCATTCCTTGCTGTTACTTTCCTTCCCCTTACCAAGCTGAATGGGAAGACTAAACATTTCAAATGATCTGAATTTCATTCCAATAGTGTGGCAGGCACCTTCTAAAATGAGCCCCAAAGATCCTCATCTCCTGATATCCATGATCTTCTGTACCCCCCACCCTTGAGTGTGGACTGAACCTAGCAACTTCCTTCTAACGGTAAAATGGTAAAAGTGATGGGATATCCCTTCAAAAACTAGGTAACAAAAGATTATGACTTTCATCTTTCTCTCTTTCTCTCTGCCACTGCTCTGGAAGAAGCAAACTGCCACATTGTGAGTAGCCTTATGGAGATGCACACATATCAAGTGTAGGGAAAGAGCAAATTAGCCAAGATACCGTGGTCAAGCTCTCTCACCCCACAGACTCTCACTCTTGCCCTACATTTTATAATGATTATGTAACAGCAGAGATCACTTATAGCGCGGCACATGTACATCACGAGGTACTCACTTAGCCATGGGCTACTTTTGTATAAGCACATATAAGTTCCACCTGGAAAGGCCTTGTGGTTTGGTTGGTATGGCTGCCACATTAGCCAGGAGAGAAGGTTGTGTTATGGCTGCTGCTACAGCTACTGCGTCAGTTAAGAGAGAAGAAACGTTTTTGCAGTTCCTACAGCTCTTTACATCTTCTTCTAGCCTCTTAGCTCGTGCTTCGCCTGCCATGGGTTCAGCAAAAAATGTGTACTGTTGACAAGAATCACAAACAGCTGACAGAGAAAGAGGTCTTTTTATCCAGTACATCCACACAATTTCACTCTACAAATGAGAAAATGGAGGTCTTAATTTGCTTATAGCCACATAACTAGCTAATTGGAGCAAAAATTAAAACCAGATCTACTAATTTGCAATTCAATGTATAGTCTGGTGCTGTTCATGGGCCAGTAAATTCCAGGTAGTATTGAAAAAGCACCACTCTCATTTATTCCAATAAAAAAGTGGAATCAAATTAACCAACAATGAATTATTAAGCTCTCTTTGGAGGCCCATGTGAAATATAAAATACTTATTGAAAGAGCAACAATAGACTGACAGTTAATTCTTCCACAGAAATAATAGAATTTCAACTATAATGGGAAGATCTCTTTAAAATGCTTAAAGAAAATACTTCTCAACCTAAAATTCTACATTTGTAAACTATCCTTCAAAAATGAAGGTTAAGATTAAGAGGTTTTCAGGAAGCTAATCATTTATCACTAGCAGGAACACTGAAGGGAGTTTTTGAGGCAGAAAAAAAAGGTTCCAAACAGAAACACAATAATGTAAAAAGGAATAAAGAAAGAAAAGGCTAAACACACTGGCAGAAGATGAGTACTGAATGCATAAATAATAGCAATAATGATTTAGAGGTTCTAAAATATATTTTGCATAAAAACGCATGACAGCAACATAACAAAGAGAGGAAAGGATAATTGGAGTTTAAGTGCTCTAAAGCCTTTGTATTTTGCTGGCAGTTGGTAACAGGACATATTTAAGGTGGATCTAATAAGTCAAAAATACATTATAGTCTCCAGGCTAACCACTAAAAAGAATGGTAACACTGACAGAGAAGGGAAAACTGAAAATTTTCAAATATTTGAAAAATACAAAATAAATCAAGATAAAAAGAAAGGAACAAAGAACCTGTGCGTAAAAAACAAAAACACCTTACTTATAGTTTCCTTTGTAGTGCAAAAGCTTTTAAGTTTCATTAGGTCCCATTTGTTTATTTTTGCTTTTATTTCCAATATTCTGGGAGGTGGGTCATAGAGGATCTTGCTGTGATTTATGTCGGAGAGTGTTTTGCCTATGTTCTCCTCTAGGAGTTTTATAGTTTCTGGTCTTACATTTAGATCTTTAATCCATTTTGAGTTTATTTTTGTGTATGGTGTTAGAAAGTGTTCTAGTTTCATTCTTTTACAAGTGGTTGACCAGTTTTCCCAGCACCACTTGTTAAAGAGGTTGTCTTTTTTCCATTGTATATCCTTGCCTCCTTTGTCAAAGATAAGGTGTCCATAGGTCCGTGGATTTATCTCTGGGCTTTCTATTCTGTTCCATTGATCTATATTTCTGTCTTTGTGCCAGTACCATACTGTCTTGATGACTGTGGCTTTGTAGTAGAGTCTGAAGTCAGGCAGGTTGATTCCTCCAGTTCCATTCTTCTTTCTCAAGATTACTTTGGCTATTCGAGGTTTTTTGTATTTCCATACAAATTGTGAAATTCTTTGGTCTAGTTCTGTGAAAAATACCGTTGGTAGCTTGATAGGGATTGCATTGAATCTATAGACTGCTTTGGGTAGAATAGCCATTTTGACAATATTGATTCTTCCAATCCATGAACACGGTATGTTTCTCCATCTGTTTGTGTCCTCTTTGATTTCTTTCATCAGTGTTTTATAGTTTTCTATGTATAGGTCCTTTGTTTCTTTAGGTAGATATACTCCTAAGTATTTTATTCTTTTTGTTGCAATGGTGAATGGTATTGTTTCCTTAATTTCTCTTTCTGTTTTTTCATTGTTAGTATATAGGAATGCAAGGGATTTCTGTGTGTTAATTTTATATCCTGCAACTTTACTATATTCATTGATTAGCTCTAGTAATTTTCTGGTAGAGTCTTTAGGGTTTTCTATATAGAGGATCATGTCATCTGCAAACAGTGAGAGTTTTACTTCTTCTTTTCCTATCTGGATTCCTTTTACTTCTTTTTCTGCTCTGATTGCTGTGGCCAAAATTTCCAACACTATGTTGAACAGTAGTGGTGAGAGTGGGCACCCTTGTCTTGTTCCTGATTTCAGGGGAAATGCCTTCAATTTTTCACCATTGAGGGTGATGCTTGCTGTGGGTTTGTCATATATAGCTTTTATTATGTTGAGGTATGTTCCTTCTATTCCTGCTTTTTGGAGAGTTTTAATCATAAATGAGTGTTGAATTTTGTCAAAGGCTTTCTCTGCATCTATTGAGATAATCATATGGTTTTTATCTTTCAATTTGTTAATGTGGTGTATTACATTGATTGATTTACAGATATTAAAGAATCCTTGCATTCCTGGGATAAAGCCCACTTGGTCATGGTGTATGATTTTTTTAATATGTTGTTGGATTCTGTTTGCTAGAATTTTGTTAAGGATTTTTGCATCTATATTCATCAGTGATATTGGCCTGTAGTTTTCTTTTTTTGTGGCATCTTTGTCTGGTTTTGGAATTAGGGTGATGGTGGCCTCATAGAATGAGTTTGGAAGTTTACCTTCTTCTGCAATTTTCTGGAAGAGTTTGAGTAAGATAGGTGTTAGCTCTTCTCTAAATTTTTGGTAGAATTCAGCTGTGAAGCCATCTGGTCCTGGGCTTTTGTTTGCTGGAAGATTTTTGATGACAGTTTCGATGTCCTTGCTTGTGATGGGTCTGTTAAGATCTTCTATTTCTTCCTGGTTCAGTTTTGGAAAGTTATACTTTTCTAAGAATTTGTCCATTTCATCCAAGTTGTCCATTTTATTGGCATAGAGCTGCTGGTAGTAGTCTCTTACGATCCTTTGTATTTCAGTGTTGTCTGTTGTGATCTCTCCATTTTCATTTCTAATTTTGTTGATTTGGTTCTTCTCCCTTTGTTTCTTAATGAGTCTTGCTAATGGTTTGTCAATTTTGTTTATTTTTTCAAAAAACCAGCTTTTAGCTTTGTTGATTTTTGCTATGGTCTCTTTAGTTTCTTTTGCATTTATTTCTGCCCTGATTTTTAAGATTTCTTTCCTTCTGCTAACTCTGGGGTTCTTCATTTCTTCCTTCTCTAATTGCTTTAGGTGTAGAGTTAGGTTATTTATTTGGTTTTTTTCTTGTTTCTTGATGTAAGCCTGTAATGCTATGAACCTTCCCCTTAGCACTGCTTTTACAGTGTCCCATAGGTTTTGGGTTGTTGTGTTTTCATTTTCATTCATTTCTATACATATTTTGATTTCTTTTTTGATTTCTTCTATGATTTGTTGGTTATTCAGAAGCGTGTTATTTAGCCTCCATATGTTTGAAGTTTTAACAATTTTTTTCCTGTAATTGAGATCTAATCTTACTGCACTGTGGTCAGAAAAGATGACTGGAATGATTTCAATTTTTTTGAATTTTCCAAGACCAGATTTATGGCCCAGGATGTGATCTATTCTGGAGAATGTTCCATGTGCACTTGAGAAAAAGGTGAAGTTGATTGTTTTGGGGTGAAATGTCCTATAGATATCAGTTAGGTCTAGCTGGTCCATTGTGTCATTTAAGGTTTGTGTTTCCTTGTTAATTTTCTGTTTAGTTGATCTATCCATAGTTGTGAGTGGGGTATTAAAGTCTCCCACTATTATTGTGTTACTATTAATTTCCTCTTTCTTACTCGTTAGTGTTTGCCGTACATATTGCGGTGCTCCTATGTTGGGTGCATATATATTTATAATTGTTATATCTTCTTCTTGGATTGATCCTTTGATCATTATGTAGTGTCCTTCTTTGTCTCTTTTCACATCCTTTATTTGAAAGTCTATTTTATCTGATATGAGTATTGCGACTCCTGCTTTCTTTTGGTCTCCGTTTGCATGAAATATTTTTTTCCAGCCCTTCACTTTTAGTCTGTATGTGTCTCTTGTTTTGAGGTGGGTCTCTTGTAGACAGCATATATAGGGGTCTTGTTTTTTTATCCATTCAGCCAGTCTTTGTCTTTTGGTTGGGGCATTCAACCCATTTACATTTAAGGTAATTATTGATAGGTGTGGTCCCGTTGCCATTTACTTTGTTGTTTTGGGTTCACGTTTATACAACCTTTCTGCATTTCCTGTCTAGAGAAGATCCTTTAGCATTTGCTGAAGAGCTGGTTTGGTGGTGCTGAATTCTCTCAGCTTTTGCTTGTCTGTAAAGCTTTTGAATTCTCCTTCATATCTGAATGAGATCCTTGCTGGATACAGTAATCTAGGTTGTAGGTTATTCTCTTTCATTACTTTCAGGACGTCCTGCCATTCCCTTCTGGCCTGGAGGGTTTCTATTGATAGATCAGCTGTTATCCTTATGGGAATCCCTTTAAACTATAAGTAAGGTGAAAAGACAGCCCTCAGATTGGGAGAAAATAATAGCAAATGAAGAAACAGACAAAGGATTAATCTCAAAAATATACAAGCAACTCCTGAAGCTCAATTCCAGAAAAATAAATGACCCAATCAAAAAATGGGCCAAAGAACTAAACAGACATTTCTCCAAAGAAGACATACAGATGGCTAACAAACACATGAAAAGGTGCTCAACATCACTCATTATTAGAGAAATGCAAATCAAAACCACAATGAGGTACCATTACACGCCAGTCAGGATGGCTGCTATCCAAAAGTCTACAAGCAATAAATGCTGGAGAGGGTGTGGAGAAAAGGGAACCCTCTTACACTGTTGGTGGGAATGCAAACTAGTACAGCCGCTATGGAAAACAGTGTGGAGATTTCTTAAAAAACTGGAAATAGAACTGCCATATGACCCAGCAATCCCACTTCTGGGCATACACACTGAGGAAACCAGATCTGAAAGAGACACGTGCACCCCAATGTTCATCGCAGCACTGTTTATAATAGCCAGGACATGGAAGCAACCTAGATGCCCATCAGCAGATGAATGGATAAGGAAGCTGTGGTACATATACACCATGGAATATTACTCAGCCATTAAAAAGAATTCATTTGAACCAGTCCTAATGAGATGGATGAAGCTGGAGCCCATTATACAGAGTGAAGTAAGCCAGAAAGATAAAGAACATTACAGCATACTAACACATATATATGGAATTTAGAAAGGTGATAACGATAACCCTATATGCAAAACAGAAAAAGAGACACAGAAATACAGAACAGACTTTTGAACTCTGGGGGAGAAGGTGAGGGTGGGATGTTTCAAAAGAACAGCATGTATACTATCTATGGTGAAACAGATCACCAGCCCAGGTGGGATGCATGAGACAAGTGCTCGGGCCTGGTGCACTGGGAAGACCCAGAGGAATCAGGTGGAGAGGGAGGTGGGAGGGGGGATCGGGATTGGGAATACATGTAAATCCATGGCTGATTCAAAGAATAAAAAAAATAAAATAAAATAAAATAAAAAATTAAAATAAATAAATAGAATAAAGGGGGAAAAAAAAAAACAAAAACAACAGAAATGTTATAGATTTAACCCAATTATATTAGTAGTTTTATCAACATAATAGACTGAATATTCCATTTAAAGGACTACAATATTCAAGAAAAAAATAAAACTGAACTAAGTGCTCTCTGCAGGAAACACACTTTAAACATAAGGACACAGAAATTTTGTAGTCAGTAGACTGGGAAAATATATAACCAATGTAAACAGCATATCAGTAGTGAAAAACTAGACTTTTAGGGAAAATCTTTTAATTAAAACTGAAAGAATTGGAAGAAACAATCATTTTTGGAGATATTAGAATACATTCTTCAGTAATTAAGGTAAAAACTGGTAAAAAAAAAATAAATCAGTAAGGATATAGAATATTTGAACAAACTGATTGATAAAAATAACCTAATTAACCAAAACACTACACTTAAGAGCTGCAGAGATATTTTACAAAACCTCACAGAATGTATATGAAAATAGAACATGTGCTGTGTCATTAAATAAATCTCAACAAATTTTGAAAACTGAAATCATAAACAGTGCGTTCACTGAACATAGTAAGCCAAAAACAATAATAGAAATTTGAATTTTAAAATCTCAAATATTTAGAAATTATGCAATATACATCTAAATTACCCTTGAGTCAATGACCAATACAAGGGAAAGTAAAATGTCTTTCAAATACTAAAATTTGTAAAATGTAGGTAAAGCAGTGCTTAGCAGAAAATTTATAGCATTATGGAGAAGGGAAAGGCTACCCACTCCAGTATTCTGGCCTAGAGAATTTCATGGACTGTATAGTCCATAGACTCGCAAAGAGATGGATGTAACTGAGTGACTTTCACTTTTCACATGTAGAAAAGAAGAAAGAATTTGAGCTTCTATCTGAGGAAGCTATGAAAAGAATAGCAAATTAAAACAAGAAAGGAAATAAAAATAAGAACAGAAACCAATGAAAAAGTAAGCAAACATAAAGTTGAGAAAATCAGCAAAGGCTTTGAAGATTAATTGAAATTTAAAGTCTAACAATACTGTGTCAGGGTGGAGGTGGGTCAAAGAGTAGGGGACAGAACACAAATGATCAAGATCAGGGATAAAAAAGCCACCATTACTTCAGATGCTACCGATGTCAAAAAGATAAGAAACTATTGTGACCAATTTTATACCAATAATTGTGATAATTTGGATGAAATGTACATGTTATCCCAAGAGCTGCATTATACCCAAAAGCTGCATTATAACAGCTGACAAAAAAAAAAAAAAAAAAAAAAAAACAGAAAATAGAAGCCCACAGCTCCTTGCCAGGGAGGCTTTCTCAACATGGTTATTCAGTACATTAAACCACCAAGTAGTACCTCTTGTTCCAACCTCCTAAGACACAGTTTTATGTAGTATATATAACCACAGGAGTTACAGATCATCTTTGCCTCATGATGTAGCCTAATCAAAGGGGTTGTCAATATAATGTGGCAAATATAAATTTTCCATATTATACTGGTTAAGACAAGTTACAAGTACAATCTTTATGTGGGGTTGGGGGTGGGGGAAGTGATATATTACACAAACTTATGGCTACCATGAGGCAGAGATCATTTAGGTCATCCTCAGTTCAGTTCAGTTCAGTTCAGTCGCTCAGTCATGTCCGACTCTTTCTGACCAACCTAGATAGCATATTAAAAAGCAGAGACATTACTTTGCCAACAAAAGTCATCTTAATATCTGTCTATCATACCATGCCCAGACAATTTGACTACTGAGCTTGTTATAAGAACATTCATAGTAGCATTATTTGCAAATGTCAACAAATTAGAAATGACTCAAACATACATCACAGCAGAATGGATGAATAAATTATGGTATTTTCTAATAATAGAAACTATACAACAATGAAACAAATGAACTATTGCTTCACTCAAAAATATGGCTAAATTTCCTGGACAAAATGAGGAACTAAAGACATCAAACACAAGTATCTGTTGTGTGTGTGTGTGTGTGCACTCAGTTGTGTCTGACTCTTTGTGAACCCCCTGGACTGTATCCTACCAGATTTCTCTGTCCATGGAATTTTCCAGGCAAGAATACTCGAGTGGGTTGCCATTTCCTCCTCCAGGGGATCTTCCCTGATCCAGGAATTGAACCCGTGTCTCTTGTGTCTTCTGTTTTGGCAAGTCAATTCTTTACCACTTTGCCACACAAGCCCCATGTGTGGATGAGTACTCAGTCATGTCCAACTCTTTATGACCCCATGGACTATAGCCCGCCAGACTCCTCTGTGCAAGGAACTTTCCAGGCAAGAATGCATCTGTGGTATAATTTCATTTATGTATGATTCAAAAAGAGACAAAAGTGCTTTATTATAAGCACTTCTGGATAGAATGGAAATAAACCACTTCTGGACAGAATGATAGGTAAGGGGGGCGCTTCTGAAGTAAGGGAAATGTGTATGATTTAGTCTGAGTCTTAGTTAAAAATGTATCAACATTTAGATTTTTGCATATTACTGCCTATATTCTGTCAGTTCAGTTCAGTTGCTCAGTCATGTCCAACTCTTTGGGACCCAGGGACTGCAGCACACCAGGCCTCCCTGTCCATCACCAACACCCAGAGCTTGTTCAGACTCATGTCCATCTAGTAGGAGATGCCATCCAACCATCTCATCCTCTGTCGTCCGCTTCTCCTCCTGCCTTCAATCTTTCCCAAGATCAGGGTCTTTTCAAATGAGTCAGCTCTTTGCATCAGGTAGCCAAAGTATTGGAGTTTCAGCTTCAGCATCAGTCCTTCCAATGAATATTCAGGACTGATTTCCTTTAGGATTGACAGGTTGGCTCTCTTTGCAGTCCAAAGGACTCTCAAGAGTCTTCTCTAACACCACAGTTCAAAAGCATCAATTCTTTGATGCTCAGCTTTCTTTATAGTCCAACTCTCACATCCACACATGACTACTGGAAAAACCATAGCTTTGAATAGATGGACCTTTGTTGGCAAAGTAATACCTCTGCTTTTTAATATGCTGTCTAATTTGGTCATAGCTTTTCTTCCAATGAGCAAGTCTTTTAATTTCATGGCTACAGTCACTATCTTAGTGATTTTGGAGCCTAAGAAAATAAAGTCTGTCACTGTTTCCATTGTTTCCCCATCTATTTGCCATGAAGTGATGGGACCGGACGCCATGATGTTAGTTTTCTGAATGTTGAGTTTTAAGCCAGCTTTTTTACTCTGCTCTTTCATTTTCATCAAGAGGCTCTTTAGTTCTTCTTTGCTTTCTGCCATAAGGGTGGTGTTATCTACATATTTGAGGTTATTGATATTTCTCCCAGAAATCTTGATTCCAGCTTGTGCTTCATCCAGCCTGAAGTTTCACATAATGTACACTGCATAGAAGTTTAATAAGCAGGGAGACAATATACAGCCTTGATATACTCCTTTCCCAATTTGAAACCAGTTCATTGTTCCATGTCTGGTTCTAACTGTTGCTTCTTGACCTGCATACAGACTTCTCAGGAGGCAGGTCAGGTGGTCTGGTATTCCCAACTCTTTAAGAATTTTCCACAGTTTGTTGTGATCCACACAGTCAAAGGCTTGGGCATAGTCAATAAAGCAGAAGTAGATGTTTTTCTGGAACTCTCTTGCTTTTTCTATGATTCAACAGATATATATACTATGCTTAAAAACAAATTTTCCCAATCTCTTTGAGTTATTTTTTATTTCCTGTACAAAAACATCAACTATCCTTGATTGTTCAACTCTTCATTAAGACTTTTCCTTCTTATATTTCTTTCAAGAAAAATAAATAGACTCTTTGAATGGTCAATATGCACTTTCAGAGAAACAAGAAAAAGTGAACAAACATCTACCAGCTTCTCTTCCATATGGCACTGGTGCCCCTGTTTCAGGTAGCACATTTTCTCTTGTTTCATAACCCTCATGCTCATCCTCTATAAATCTCATGACCCAGTGGTTCGGTCAACAATTGGTTGTTCAACAAATTGATTACTCAACCAGCATTTTTAGGTACTGAAGCTAGGAGACTACAGTGTACGTTTCTTGAAGCGTAAAATCATTAAAGAATAACACCAATAAAATCCACTCTTTATAGGCTCATAGGTGAATGAAGAGGAGAACTACTAGTGTGAATATGGAAATGCTACAAGATCAAGGAAATAAACAGTTCATATAGAAAATACAGGACTGTCTACTCAACGTGTCATGAAAACTGGTATGCAGGGATGTGTAAACAGTTCCCTGAAAGAAATGGTCCACAGCAGATAATATTTAACTAACTAACATCTACTTTCTGGGCACTGTTCCAAATGCTATATACATATGTATACTTATTTAATCTGCATATCATCCAAAGACATAGGAACTACATAGCCAACTCTACTTTGTAGATGGGAATAAACAGAGGTAAAAAAATAACTTGTCCAAGGCTAAAAGCTGGAAATAGAAGTGTAGAAGTTTGAATAGGAACCCTGGAAGTCTGTGCTTCTAACTGCTTTGCAGCAGCAGAAATAAAACCACCACCACCACACTTTCAAGTCTCCTCTGAAGAAGGCAAGCAACAGAGCAGGGCTGGAGAGTGAGAGGTGAGGCTGGGAGACTAGCAGAGGCCAGAGTGTTATTCCATAAATGATGTTTGTATCAATAAAGTGGGGACCCCATGGAACACTTTAAGGTATTGAGTCACCATAAGATTTTTATTTAGAAAAACCACTTTGGCAGCAATTGAGGTAGAAGGTATACAAGATATAAACCTAAAATAATAGTCCAGGTAAGAAATGACTAAGACCTCACTAGAAAAGTGAGGACTGGGTGAAGAGGAGTAGAACCCAGAGAAGGGATTCACAAAGTCCAGGCAGGAGAGTGGTATCAGCATTACTTGGAACCTGACAGAAATGCATGTGTTCAAGCTCTGCCCTACACACTTGCATCTGAAGTGTAGGAGTAAGACCAGCCTTTCTGGTCATCCTGGTTCACCCAAAAGTCTAAGAACCACAGGCTTAGGGGATTCATTTTTGACCCAGGGTCCATGTTAGACTTACCTGGAAGGTACTCAAGGTTCACTGCCCCTCCATGCAGCCATTTGAATTTAGTCGATCTGGTTTGGTGCTCCAGCATGTGTTTGTTTTTTTTTTTGTTTTTTATTTTTTTGAAAGTTCCTTGGATAACACTGATACATCCCTTGATTAAAAATAACTGGAACAGAAAATGGAATCTGATCTGGTTCTTTAGTTAGTTAGTTGGTTGGTTCAGTCACTCATTCTTGTTCGACTCTTTGCGACCCCATGAACCTCAGCACGCCAGGCCTCCCTGTCCATCACCAACTCCCAGAGTCCACCCAAGCCCATGTCCATCGAGTCAGTGATGCCATCCAACCATCTCATTCTCTGTCGTCCCCTTCTCCTCCTGCCCTCAATCTTTCCCAACATCAGGGTCTTTTCAAATGAGTCAGTGCTTCGCATCAAGTGGCAAAAGTATTTGAGTTTCAGCTTCAGCATCAGTCCTTCCAATGAACACCCAGAACTGATCTCCTTCAGGATGGACTGGTTGGATCTCCTTGCAGTCCAAGGGACTCTCAAGAGTCTTCTCCAACACCACAGCTCAAAAGCATCAATTTTCTGGCGCTCAGCTTTCTTTATAGTCCAACTCTCACATCCATACATGACTACTGGAAAAACCATAGCCTTGACTAGATGGACCTTTGTTGACAAAGTAATGTCTCTGCTTTTTAATATGCAGTCTAGGTTGGTTATAATTTCCTTCCAAGGAGTAAGCATCTTTTAATTTCATCACTGCAATCACCATCTGCAGTGATTTTGGAGCCCAAAAATATAAAGTCAGCCACTGTTTCCACTGTTGCCCCATCTATTTGCCAGGAAGTGATGAGACCAGATGCCATGATCTTAGTTTTCTGAATGTTGAGCTTTAAGCCAACTTCTTCACTCTCTCTTTCACTTTCATCAAGAGGTGCTTTAGTTCTTCTTCGATTTCTGCCATAAGGGTGGTATCATCTGCATATCTGAGGTTATTGATATTTCTCCCGGCAATCTTGATTCCAGGTTGTGCTTCCTCCAGCCCAGCGTTTCTCATGATGTACTCTGCATATAAGTTAAATAAGCAGGGTGACAATATACAGCCTTGATGTACTCCTTTTCCTATTTGGAACCAGTCTGTTGTTCCATGTCCAGTTCTAACTGTTGCTTCCTGACCTGCATACAGGTTTCTCAAGAGGCAGGTCAGGTGGTCTGGTATTCCCATCTCTTTCAGAATTTTCCACAGTTTATTGTGATCCACACAGTCGAAGGCTTTGGCATAGTCAATAAAGCAGAAATGGATGTTTTTCTGGAATTCTCTTGCTTTTTCGATGATCCAGCAGAGGTTGGCAATTTGAACCCTGGCTCCTCTGCCTTTTCTAAAACCAGCTTGAATCTGGTTCTTTACTCCTCCATAAGTAGATACATGGCCACCTTGCACACAGGGTATTCCCTGCTTCAGCAAACTCTGAAAGCAGAACTTGCTAATGTCCCTTAGAGACAGTCTCTGTCTCTAAGTCTAAATCTTTTCCTGAGGACGCCCTTTCAGGTCTGCCTATGTGCATAGGGATGATCCTGTCCTCTAATTCACATGCTATAAGACCCTTGGATGTTTGAACTTCATCTAGCAATAAAATCAGGAAAAGTGGCACATCTACTAAGTGCTTATTTCTGAAATGTATCAGATAATGGTTTCTGAGTGAATGATTCAGTCTCTAATAATAACACTGTATTAGCTAGTGGATCCAATTTAACCTGAATTTGTGGGAATATTCAAACAGCTTTATACTTGTCAGTACTGAAATTAAAAAAGCAAACAAATCAGCAGCAGAAGAGAGGTAGGCAACTGTACAAAGATCAGCTCCACAATGGCTTCATTTCATACCTGTCTCCTTCCATCACCAGACTCATCTTTCAGTGCTTCCTTAGACCATTTGAGTCTCTTTCTTCTAGGCTTGCACTGCTCTTTACTCTTGAAACAAGCAGATATAACCAACAATATATAGACATTCCCTGTGGATGGTGAAAATTTCAAAAGCCATACTACCCCTGGGGCACACTCTTCACCTCAGTATCTCATTCAAGTTTTGGCATAAAGTCCAAACTCCTTAGTGTGGCTTATAACAGAACACCCATGTAATTTATTTATCATTCAATGCAAAGCATCTGAGAATGAGAAGGGGTGCTAACAGTAATGACAGTGGAATAGTTGGGCAAACTATGACTGCCCCAGTCAAATAGGAATCTCCACTAGCTCCACATGTGGCAGTTCATGACCAGTTCATGACCTGGCCTCTAATTCCATAACCAGCGCTTCATCAATGTCTACCTTGTAACACATACTATTTCTAATCAGTACAAAAGTTCTGCAATGCTTTATTATTACCCTTACTTTGCATATAAGGAAATGCAAAGAAATTCAACAGCTTACAAGACAGTAAACAGGAAAAGGCAGAACCAGAAGTCAAATCCTGATGTGTTTGTTTTCCAAACTTTTCTTCAGGTGGGCGTTTATTTTTAACTAGTAATAAATTTCTAGAATAGAACAAATGGGGAGTTATTGAAATTCCCACTAATACCAAAATCTGTTTTTTTCATGTAATTCTCTAGCGCTCTTCCTGAAGAACAAATCAATCATAATAGAACTCAAAGAAAATTTAGATAGAAGTACATAAAGTCAAAAATATAACTTCCCCTCTGCTCCGACTCTCAGTTAACTCAATCCCCCTCCCAGAGGTAAACACTGTTGGCAAAATCCTATTTATACTTTCCAAAGTTTTTAAGATGAAAACATAAATGTGGGTTTCTCTTTTTTCTTGGAACATATACATGAAGCACTCTCTTAATACTTCATTAAGAAATCTGGACAATTTTAAACCAAAGATATAGAGTACGTTCACATACCAATCTGCTGACAAATAAAAATGTTCATATTAATTCTTAATAAAAGACTAGGAGACATCTAGCAATAAACTCACGGGAATGGAAGAACAAAATATATTTTACGCTTAGTAAATTTCATTCCTTGCTTGGCTTCTTCAAAGAGTTCAAAATATAATAATGGAAGGCTGAGCCTGTTATGTGGAGGTTGAAGAATACATCTTTGACTCTTGGGACTGGGTTATTACTTTGAAGCCCTGACTCTGCTGTGAATAACCTGGGTCACCACACTATTATTCACCTGAGCCCCAGCCTTTAAGTTCAAAACCAATGAGTTCAACTTCATTAGACTAAAACCCCATTTATCTAGATGACACTAATTGCATCAGCAACACCAAACAGGGCCCCCCACTAGACAAACTCACCACCCTCTCTTGCCTATCAGCTGGACCATTTTCACCAAAACAGACAGAAAACAAACATTCAAAAGAAAAACTTAATTGCAGAATTACTGAACTGTGGAAGGAGGATCATTGCTTCCCTCACCCTGCTAACTTCAGGGCTTGTTCCCATGAAGATTCACATCTAGAGGGAGAAGAGAAACACAGTTTTCATGATGGGTGTATCTTTTCCACTACTGAAGTTTCCTTCTTGGGAAGAGAAGTCACAATAATATACCCTGTGGGCATTGTCTGCAAAGTCCCTTGTGTCTCTTCTCACAAAAGTGTCTCTCCTCCCCATGACCTTGTCTGAACTTAGTTATTTCCCAAAGGCTGCATCTCCAAATTCCACTACATTGGGGGTTAGGAAATCACACTTTCAAGGAGGCACATAGCTCAGTCAATAGCAGTAGCTCAACTCCATTCTTTTTCTGATCATGGGAGTGAAACTGCCCACCAGAATCATGAGTGGTCTTGGGTCCATCTACACTGCAAGTCTCACTGGCCCAAGGAGGATAAGTTGTCTGATTCTTGAGTTCACTGTCAACAGTACCATGTTTTTCATAGAAAAGTCAAGTACTTTGTCCTGGTCTTTATCTACAATAAAGGTGATACCATGTACATAGCATACTTTTTGTGGTCCTACTCATCAGTACCAACAATTGTCCCTTCTTCCAACACATGTAGGATCGTGAATGTCTTTAGCCATATGTTTTAACTGAGGAGCAGTTGGTTCTCTGAGAGTATTCTTCCCTCTCTGTGAGTACACATTTCTGTGTGTGTACTGGAGGGGGAGCTGATGGTAAGGGTTCATCTGTGACTATACTTGGCCAGTATTCTGCACACGTGCCAGAGGCGCTCCTGGGCGCCAGTCTGACAGTGCAGCACGAGCCTTCTCTTCATGTAACACCTCCTCCACGACACACGCCTCTTTAGAAATGAGAGACTCTGCGTGACTCACCAACACTCAGGGGTAAGGTCACTGGGAGGAAAACCAAGTTAGCAAGGCACACCTCTTTCAAAGAAAGGACACAACCACCAAAAGGAAGAAGGGGCAATCCTATCAGTAAGAACACATTAAGGCAAACATCACAGAAAAGCCTTGATATAGTAGGTTAAGAAATTAGGACACATTTTAATCTCAAATAATGAGATAGCAGGGACAGCTCCAGGATTGATTTGTTCAAGTGGCTCATTGACATATCAAGAACTCAGGATCTTTTTTACTCTAACATCAATAATGTGTCAGTCACTCAACATAACTTCCTTTATGGTCACTAAGTGATTACCACTGTTCAGGCATCTCATTCATGGAGATATAACAAGATTCATTGGGAAAAGGGGGGCACATCTCTTCCCATGTGTCCTATTTTAAGAACAATAAATCCTTCACCCAAAGTCCTCCAGTCAATTCCTTACATTTCAGGAGCCAGGACTTGTTCATATTCCCCTCCCTAATAGCATCACCAGCTCAATGAATATGAATTTGAGCAAACTCCAGGAGACAGCAAAGGACAGGGAAGCCTGGTGTGCTGCGTTCTATGGGGTCACAAAGAATAGGACATGACTTAGTGATTGAATAATAATAACAAAACCTATCAGTGAAATAAAGGTAATGGGATTAGTATGATTCACTTTGGAAAAATCACATTTTATACCTGAATTACAATGGAAAATCAGAACTAAACCAGCAAGGAAGGAGGAAAGCCGACTGAGCTGGCAACCAGTAGTGTCTGTTACACCTAACAGTCAGGACTGATGGATAATGCAAGATATGTTCTTGGTAGAATATAAGATCACTTCTTATATCCAACTGAAATCACCCCTCCCATCATGTGTGCTTGAGAACTTCAAGGAAGATAGGAGACTGTGACTAAAACATTTGGTATGTTATCAGTTGCATCAGCATTTCGAGATAGGAAGGCAGTGATCACATTTAATTAAATTATGTAAATCCTTTCCCAAATGGTTGTTGCTCTTGTTTCCTTTCATAAATGGATGAAATGAACAAATAAATTACAGGACTACTCAGACTCCATTCCTTGGGAACTGTCACATAGTCCTTGACAGTGAAACCAGAGGGGCAGATACAGAGCACTGACCTTAACAGAATTTCAGCAAGACAGTAGCCTGGCCAGCTTATCCTGAGTTAAAGTTTAAATTAGATGTGCTTCTGCCAATACAAGAGAAAATCAGTCTGCTGTTCTGACAGCACCTTTGCTGCAACCATTTATGTAGAATACACACAGTTATTCAAAAAATGTTGGCAGTGATGTTATTCATATTAATTAAATAAGAACCATCTGAGAATGCTAAAATGTATCCTATTTTCAGCTAACAATTAAGGACTGTTGCATAATAATCAGGCTCTTGAAACATTTTCTCTAAACATTTCAATTTCTATTAACCATTTTAATTGAATTCAAGTTGTAATAAAAATATAGAATGGTGCTGCCCTCTTTAAGCTATGATGTTAAGAGCCAATCTCTGGATTTTTAAACAGATATAAGAGACTGAGTTGCTAGGTAGAAGGCCCAGTGACACGGTATAAAAATGAGATATTCCAAGAGAGAAGGCATGGAAGTTTCCTCTCTGCTACTTAACTCTGTTTCTTACATACATCAATCAATTACTGTAAACTGCTCATCTCTGAAGCGGGAGTAATATTACCTGTTGTGTAAGTTTGCTGTAAAAAGCACTCGGTGCAGTACCTAGCACATAATAGGTACTTGAAGATGAGAGACATTAGTATTGATAATGGATTTGAAATAAATTGCATATACTTTCCACTGTTATTCTATCAAACCTAAACCTAGAAAATACAGATAGCACTAACATTATTTTTATGATGATGTAAATTAATTTGTAAAGGTATAAGAATTCAGACCACAACACCCAAAAGATCAAACTTGGAATCCCCTGTGATGGCTAATTTTATATGATAACCTGTTAACTACATACCATGTCTAGATATATGGTAACACATTATTCCAGGTGATTCTATGAGGATATTTTTTGGATGAGATTAACATTCAAATCAGTTGACTTTAAGCAAAGCAGATTGTCCTACATAGTGTAGGTGGGCCATATCCAATCGATTAAAGGCCCAAAAAGAACAAAAGTACTGAGCTCCTCTGAGCTAGAGGGAATGCTGCCAACAGACAGCCTTCATACATGAACTGCAGCATCAGCTTTTCCTGGTTCTCCAGCTTACCAGCCCACCCTGCAGATTTTGCACTTCTTTCCATGAGCATCATGAGAAGTCCACAGCTCAAAAGGTAAAGATTCTGCCTGCAATGCAGGAGATTGGGGTTTGATCCCTGTGTTATGAAGATCCTCTGGAGAAGGAAATGGCAACCCACTCTAGTACTCTTGCCTGGAGAATCCCAAGCACAGAGGAACTTGGCAGGCTACAGTCCATGAGGTCACAAGAATCAGACATGATGTAGTGACTAAACCATCACCAGAATCACCTAAGCAAATTCCTTAAAATAAATCTCCTCTGCATATATAACCCAACAGTGGCCACAGAACAGAAAAGGTCAGTTTTCATTCCAACCCAAAGAAGGGTAATGCCAAAGAAGGTTCAAACTACTGTACAGTTGCACTCAATTCACATGCTAGTCAGGTTGTACTCAAAATCCTTCAAGCTAGACTTCAGCAGCACATGAATAGAGAAAATTCAGATGTACAAGCTGGGTTAAGAAAAAGTAGAGGAAACAGAAATTGAATTGCCAACATTTTTTAGATCGTAGAGAAAGAAAGGGAATTCCAGAAAAATATCTACCTGGAATCAAGATTGTGGGGAGAAATGTCAGTAACCTCAGATATGCAGATGATACCACTCTAATGGCAGAAAGTGAACAGGAACTAAAGAGCCTCTTGATGAAGGTGAAAGAGGAGAGTGAAAAAGCTGACTTAAAACTCAACAATCAAAAAACTAAGATTGTGGCAGTCGGTCCCATCACTTCATGGCAAAGAGAAGAGGAAAAAGTGGAATCAGTGACAGATTTTATTTTCTTGGGCTTCAAAATCACTGCAGACAGTGAATGCAGCCATGAAATTAAAAGATGCTTGTTCCTTGGAAGAAAAGCTATGACAAACCTAAACAGCATATATTAAAAAGCCGAGACATCACTTGGCCAACAAAGGTCCATAGAGTCAAAGCTATGGTTTTTCCAGTAGTCATGCATGGATATGAGAGTTGGACCATAAGGAAAGCTGAGCACTGAAGAACTGATGCTTTTCAATTGTGGTGCTTGAGAAGTCTCTTGAGAGTCCCTTGAACTGCAAGGAGATCAAACCAGTCAATCCTAAAGGAACTCAAACCCTAAATATTCATTAGAAGGACTGATGCTAAAGCTGAAGCTCCAATACTTTGACCACCTGATGAAAGAGCCCACTCATTGGAAAAGACCCTGATGCTGGGAAAAGTTGAAGGCAAAAGGAGAAGGGAGTGATAGAGGATGAAATGGTTAGACAGCATCACCAACTCAATGGACATGAATCTGAGCAAGCTACAGGAGATAGTGAAGGACAGGGGAGCCTGGTGTGCTACAGTCCACTGGGTCAAAGAGTTGATGGTGACTTAGTGACTGAACAACAACAACAACATATATGCACATCCTTTTGGTTTGGCTTCTCTAATTGGGGCTTCCACAATGGCTCAGTGAGTAAATAATAAGCCTGCAATGCAGGAGATACAGGAGACATGGGTTCAATCCTTGGGTCAGGAAGATCCCTTGGAGAAGGAAATGGCAACCCACTCCAGTGTTCTTGCCTGGAAAATCTCATAGACCCTAGGACCCTGGCTAATCTGTCTCCTCAGGCAAAAAGTATCCTATTATGTGTTAGATCCTGACAGCAGTTGTCAGTTATGTTAGCATTATGGCCCTTCACCTTCATGATAGGTAGGTCTCCCCTCACTAGGTATGTCCCCTGCCAGTGAATAAAGGACAAAGTAAACTCTGTTCACATTCCTTAACAGCCAGAACCACAATCTACTATTCTCATTAATTCCCTTAAGGACAATTTAGTCTTAGAAATATCAGAGGATTAAAACCCTATTTACTAATTGTCCAAAAATATATATCTACCTTCAAAATATCTGCCTGCAGTGCAGGAATCCTGGTTTCGATCCCTTTGTTGGGAAGATCCTCTGGAGGAGGAAATGACAACCCACTCTAGTATTCTTGCATGGAGAATCCCATGGATAAAGAAGCTTGTCAGCCTACAGTCCATGGAGTCCCAAAAGAATCTGACAGGACTGAGCGACTTACACTTTCTTAATATCCACATGTCTATTTCAAAATTTATCCAGGCTTTCTGTCAAAAAAGTATTGTTCAACCACTTAGGTCTCTTACCTCCTGCCCCTTATCTATATATCTATTGATCATCTTCTGGTTTATTACCAGGTTTTGCCTATTTTGTTCTTTTTCCTAAGGAAGAGCCGAATTTGTTAGAGGAATGAGATATGATTTCTAATGGCAAAATTGGGGTCACTTTTTAACTAATTTGTGGGAATATATCTATCCTTAAAGATTGTTATACATTTTTGGAAGTGGTCTATATCAGGTCAAGATAGAGATTAAGAATGGAATTTAAATTATTTCATTTAAAAACAAAGAACAAGAAAAATATACAATTTTTTTTTCTTCACACTCCCAGGAAGAGGGCTACAGAACTTAAGGTTTGTCTAATCTTCGGAGCTTATCTCTTTGAACCTAGTTTACATCCATAAAACCCAAATCCATAGTAAGACCACACATCCTAGTCAGAGTAGTTGTGATAAGCACAGTTTAGGTTAAGACAAATGCATAGAACTGAGACATAATAGACAAGTACTTGGAAACAGGAACTAGACTGTAGAAATATACGGCTGTGTAATAAATAGGTCACTTGCATATTAATGAGCTCCTATGACCTTGGAATTTGTTCCTGAATCCTCTACAAGCTACACTCTCAGTGAAATAGTGTATTATTTGGGAATAGCATATTTGTGTTCCATTTTCTTAGCCAGGTTGAAAATAAACACTCCTATGAGGCTTAAAAAATCCATTTTGAAGTATCTACAGACAAAACTATTCAAGGTGTGGATCTGGAGGAACTATCTCTCTGAGTATCTGAGACATGTCAAATGTTTAGGTATAAGCACTGAAGGTTATCAATACTACATTAACCTTTTAAAAAGAGTGTGAATACTTTTATCCCTAAGTTTTGAAGGAAAAAAAAATACAGTGGAAAGAACTCTATAGCTGCACCCCCAAGATTCTGTCTCCTGGTTATTCAACCAAACACTATCTAGGTAGGGCTATGAGGGGATTCTGTAGATGTAATTGAGGTTATGGACCTTAAATTACGGAAAGTAGCCTGTATTATCCAGATGGGCTCATTCTAACTACCTGACCTCTTAAAAGCAGAGAAATTTCTCCAGCTCAAGTCAGAGGAGCTATGAGACAGAAGAGGCAGTCAGACTCGAAGGAAGTGGCAGTCATCCTCCAAGAGTTGAGAATGACCTCAGGCTGACAAGCAGCAAGGCAACTCAGACCTCAGTCCTACAGCCACGTAGACCTAATTTCTGCCAACAACCCAAATGATTTTCTCCCAAAGCCTCCTGATGAAAACCTAGGGGGCCTAAAACCTTGAGGTTATACTATGGGATCTGGAGCATAGCTCATGGATCCTCTGGATCCCTGAACTACAGAACAGTCAGATCATAAATTTGTGTGGTTTAAGCTGCTAAATCTGTGATAGTTTATTATGGCAGCAACACAACACTAATCTAGTACTTAAAAATAATTTTTTATTTTCCTCCATTTCCTCTATTCCTCCCCCCTTGATAGGAGCAAAAGCAGTTTTCAGAAAATCTACAGGAGGGAAAATCTGTGCTTTGCAGATGCACCCTACAAATTTAAATTAGCCAATAGCAATTATTCAAATTAGCATTTTCCCCTAAAATCAGACTGGTAAAAGAAACAAACAAGCACACATTTCCATTGAGAAGAAAGGACTCCAAATTCGCATTCTGTCATTTACTGGTTTACATGACTTTGGATACATTTTTAATCCTTTAAAACATTATGAGGACTAAAAATGATTTTTTTAAGTGAATATCTCATTTACAAGAGATTGTATAATAATTTTTAAAGATACCGAAAGACTCTAATACCTAAACTCATCATTTTGGTTTTTTGCAGAAGCAATCTGTTTATTGTAAAACAAATATGAGAAACACCACATGAGATTGATCTTTAAAAAAATAAAATGAAAAAGATAAAAGCATATTTAACATTTCAGAATAATTCCTGTAAATATTCTGCTGTAAATATCCTTCCAGACACTCAATTTTTGCAGCATATAACATACATATAAATATTAAGAAAAGATGGCAAGGATACACAGAAGAACTATACAAAAGGATCTTAATGACCGAGATAAACACGATGGTGTGATCAGTCACCTAGAGCCAAATATACTGGACTGCAAAGTCAAATGGGCCTTAGGAAGCATCACTATGAACAAAGCCAGTGGAGGTGATGGAATTCCAGCTGAGCTATTTCAAATCCTAAAAGATGATGCTGTGAAAGTGCTGCACTCAATATGCCAGCAAATTTGGAAAACTCACAGTTGCCACGGGACTGGGAAAGGTCAGTTTTCATTCCAATCCCAAAGAAGGGCAACGCCAAACAATGTTCAAACTACTGCACAATTGCACTCATCTCACACGCTAGCAAAGCAGTGCTCAAAATTCTCCAAACTAGGCTTCAAAAGTACGTGAACCGAGAACTTCCAGATATTCAAACTGGATTTAGAAAAGGTAGAGGAACCAGAAATCAAACTGCCAACATCTTCTGGATCATAGAAAAAGCAAGAGAATTCCAGAAAAACATCTACTTTGGCTTCATTGACTACACTAAAGTCTTTGACTGTGTAGATCACAACAAACTGTGGTAAATTCTTAAAGAGATGGGAGTATCAGACCACTTTACCTGCCTACTGAAAAATCTGTATGAAGGTCAAGAAACAAGTTAGAACCGGACATGGGACAACAGACTGGTTCCAAATTGGGAAAGGAATATGTCAAGGCTGTATATTGTCACCCTGCTTATTTAACTTCTATGCAGAGTACATCATGCGAAATTCCAGGATGGATGAAGCACAAGCTGGAATCAAGATTGCAGGGAGAAATAGCAATAACCTCTGACATCCAAATGACACCACCCTTATGGCAGAAAGCAAAAAAGAACTGAAGAGCCTCTTGATGAAAGTGAAAGAGTAGAGTGAAAAAACTGGCTTAAAACTTAACATTCAAAAAATGAAGATCATGGCATCTGGTCCCATCACTTCATGGCGAATAGATGGGGAAACAATGGAAACAGTGACATACTTTATTTTCTTGGGCTCCAAAATCACTGCAGATGGTGACTGTAGCCATGAAATTAAAAGATGTTTGCTCATTGGAAGCAAAGCTATGAGCAACCTAGCCAGCATATTAAAAAGCAGAGACATCACTTTGCCAACAAAGGTCCGTCTAGTGAAAGCTATGGTTTCTCTAGTAGTTATGTATGAATGTGGGACTTGGACTATAAAGAAAGCTGAGTGCTCAAGAATTGACACTTTTGAGCTGTGGTGTTGGAGAAGACTCTTGATAGTCCCTTGGGCTACAAGGAGATCAAACCAGTCCATCCTAAAGGAAATCAGTCCTGAATATTCATTGGAAGGACTGATGCTAAAACTCCAATGCTTTGGCCACCTGATGCAAAGAACTGATTCATTGGAAAAGACCCTGGTGCAGAAAAGATTGAAGGCAGGAGGAAAAAGGGAGAACAGAGGATGAGATGGTTAGATGGCATCTCTGACTTGATGGACATGAGTTTAAGCAAGCTCCGCAAGTTGGTGATGGAAAGGGAAGCCTGGCGTGCTGCAGTCCATGGGGTCAGAAAGAGTCAGACATACTGAGCAACTGAACTGAACTGAATGCACATATAATAAAACA
This sequence comes from Cervus elaphus, assembly GCF_910594005.1. Classification (NCBI taxonomy): domain Eukaryota; kingdom Metazoa; phylum Chordata; class Mammalia; order Artiodactyla; family Cervidae; genus Cervus; species Cervus elaphus. The sequence continues at coordinate 106,147,583 of NC_057832.1, read as the reverse complement.
ATGTATATATATATAGTATAGCAGGGAAATGTATTGATGGTTTTTCTCTTTTCTTACTGCTATAAAGACATCAGAAATAATGAGAACTTCTTTTTTCCAAGGAAAACTCAAAATTGAGTTTCACAGACTGAATTTTCCATACCTGGGGCTTCTCTTCCCCCTGCCTAGGGAAAGAAACTTCCCTTTACTGCGAAAATGAGGTTCACTTATGTCCTTGTGATGGGACCATCCTGGACAGCAGAGGAAGAGGCAGGGCATCCAAAGGCAATGCCCACAATGACCTCTCAGAAGATCCAAATCACACTCAGCAAAGACCAAGTGCCAAAACAAACCTCTAACTGATAAGATCAGAATACTTGCCACCTAAATATATATCATAGTGAAATTTTAAAATGTGGTGCTTCTTATATCCAAACTGTGTTGTAAATATAATATATAAAATTTCACAAAAATTCTAGAGCCTCTGTTTTTCACTTCATGTCTTTTTTTTTTTTTTTTTTTATTAGTTGGAGGCTAATTACTTCACAACATTTCAGTGGGTTTTGTCATACATTGATATGAATCAGCCATAGATTTACACTTATTCCCCATCCCGATCCCCCCTCCCATCTCCCTCTCCACCCGATTCCTCTGGGTCTTCCCAGTGTACCAGGCCCGAGCACTTGTCTCATGCATCCCACCTGGGCTGGTGATCTGTTTCACCATAGATAGTATACATGCTGTTCTTTTGAAACATCCCACCCTCACCTTCTCTCACAGAGTTCAAAAGTCTGTTCTGTATTTCTGTGTCTCTTTTTCCCTGCATATAGGGTTATCGTTACCATCTTTCTAAATTCCATATATATGTGTTAGTATGCTGTAATGTTCTTTATCTTTCTGGCTTACTTCACTCTGTATAAGGGGCTCCAGTTTCATCCATCTCATTAGGACTGGTTCAAATGAATTCTTTTTGACGGCTGAGTAAAATTCCATGGTGTATATGTACCACAGCTTCCTTATCCATTCATCTGCTGATGGGCATCTAGGTTGCTTCCATGTCCTGGCTATTATAAACAGTGCTGCGATGAACATTGGGGTGCATGTGTCTCTTTCAGATCTGGTTTCCTCAGTGTGTATGCCCAGAAGTGGGATTGCTGGGTCATATGGCAGTTCTATTTCCAGGTTTTTAAGGAATCTCCACACTGTTTTCCATAGCGGCTGTACTAGTTTGCATTCCCACCAACAGTGTAAGAGGGTTCCCTTTTCTCCACAGCCTCTCCAGCATTTATTGCTTGTAGACTTTTGGATAGCAGCCATCCTGACTGGCGTGTAATGGTACCTCATTGTGGTTTTGATTTGCATTTCTCTAATAATGAGTGATGTTGAGCACCTTTTCATGTGTTTGTTAGCCATCTGTATGTCTTCTTTGGAGAAATGTCTGTTTAGTTCTCTGGCCCATTTTTTGATTGGGTCATTTATTTTTCTGGAATTGAGCTGCAGGAGTTGCTTGTATATTTTTGAGATTAATCCTTTGTCTGTTTCTTCATTTGCTATTATTTTCTCCCAATCTGAGGGCTGTCTTTTCACCTTACTTATAGTTTCTTTTGTAGTGCAAAAACTTTTAAGTTTCATTAGATCCCATTTGTTTATTTTTGCTTTTATTTCCAATATTCTGGGAGGTGGGTCATAGAGGATCTTGCTGTGATTTATGTCGGAGAGTGTTTTGCCTATGTTCTCCTCTAGGAGTTTTATACTTTCTGGTCTTACATTTAGATCTTTAATCCATTTTGAGTTTATTTTTGTGTATGGTGTTAGAAAGTGTTCTAGTTTCATTCTTTTGCAAGTGGTTGACCAGTTTTCCCAGCACCACTTGTTAAAGAGGTTGTCTTTTTTCCATTGTATATCCTTGCCTCCTTTGTCAAAGATAAGGTGTCCATAGGTCCGTGGATTTATCTCTGGGCTTTCTATTCTGTTCCATTGGTCTATATTTCTGTCTTTGTGCCAGTACCACACTGTCTTGATGACTGTGGCTTTGTAGTAGAGTCTGAAGTCAGGCAGGTTGATTCCTCCAGTTCCATTCTTCTTTCTCAAGATTACTTTGGCTATTCGAGGTTTTTTGTATTTCCATACAAATTGTGAAATTCTTTGGTCTAGTTCTGTGAAAAATACCGTTGGTAGCTTGATAGGGATTGCATTGAATCTATAGACTGCTTTGGGTAGAATAGCCATTTTGACAATATTGATTCTTCCAATCCATGAACACGGTATGTTTCTCCATCTGTTTGTGTCCTCTTTGATTTCTTTCATCAGTGTTTTATAGTTTTCTATGTATAGGTCTTTTGTTTCTTTAGGTAGATATACTCCTAAGTATTTTATTCTTTTTGTTGCAATGGTGAATGGTATTGTTTCCTTAATTTCTCTTTCTGTTTTTTCATTGTTAGTATATAGGAATGCAAGGGATTTCTGTGTGTTAATTTTATATCCTGCAACTTTACTATATTCATTGATTAGTTCTAGTAATTTTCTGGTAGAGTCTTTAGGGTTTTCTATGTAGAGGATCATGTCATCTGCAAACAGTGAGAGTTTTACTTCTTCTTTTCCTATCTGGATTCCTTTTACTTCTTTTTCTGCTCTGATTGCTGTGGCCAAAATTTCCAACACTATGTTGAACAGTAGTGGTGAGAGTGGGCACCCTTGTCTTGTTCCTGATTTCAGGGGAAATGCCTTCAATTTTTCACCATTGAGGGTGATGCTTGCTGTGGGTTTGTCATATATAGCTTTTATTATGTTGAGGTATGTTCCTTCTATTCCTGCTTTTTGGAGAGTTTTAATCATAAATGAGTGTTGAATTTTGTCAAAGGCTTTCTCTGCATCTATTGAGATAATCATATGGTTTTTATCTTTCAATTTGTTAATGTGGTGTATTACATTGATTGATTTACGGATATTGAAGAATCCTTGCATTCCTGGGATAAAGCCCACTTGGTCGTGGTGTATGATTTTTTTAATATGTTGTTGGATTCTGTTTGCTAGAATTTTGTTAAGGATTTTTGCATCTATGTTCATCAGTGATATTGGCCTGTAGTTTTCTTTTTTTGTGGCATCTTTGTCAGGTTTTGGAATTAGGGTGATGGTGGCCTCATAGAATGAGTTTGGAAGTTTACCTTCTTCTGCAATTTTCTGGAAGAGTTTGAGTAAGATAGGTGTTAGCTCTTCTCTAAATTTTTGGTAGAATTCAGCTGTGAAGCCATCTGGTCCTGGGCTTTTGTTTGCTGGAAGATTTTTGATTACAGTTTCGATTTCCTTGCCTGTGATGGGTCTGTTAAGATCTTCTATTTCTTCCTGGTTCAGTTTTGGAAAGTTATACTTTTCTAAGAATTTGTCCATTTCATCCAAGTTGTCCATTTTATTGGCATAGAGCTGCTGGTAGTAGTCTCTTATGATCCTTTGTATTTCAGTGTTGTCTGTTGTGATCTCTCCATTTTCATTTCTAATTTTGTTAATTTGGTTCTTCTCTCTTTGTTTCTTAATGAGTCTTGCTAATGGTTTGTCAATTTTGTTTATTTTTTCAAAAAACCAGCTTTTAGCTTTGTTGATTTTTGCTATGGTCTCTTTAGTTTCTATTGCATTTATTTCTGCCTTAATTTTTAAGATTTCTTTCCTTCTGCTAACCCTGGGGTTCTTCATTTCTTCCTTCTCTAATTGCTTTAGGTGTAGAGTTAGGTTATTTATTTGGCTTTTTTCTTGTTTCTTGATGTAAGCCTGTAATGCTATGAACCTTCCCCTTAGCACTGCTTTTACAGTGTCCCATAGGTTTTGGGTTGTTGTGTTTTCATTTTCATTCATTTCTATACATATTTTGATTTCTTTTTTGATTTCTTCTATGATTTGTTGTTCAGAAGCGTGTTATTTAGCCTCCAGGTGTTTGAATTTTTAACAATTTTTTTCCTGTAATTAAGATCTAATCTTACTGCACTGTGGTCAGAAAAGATGACTGGAATGATTTCAATTTTTTTGAATTTTCCAAGACTAGATTTATGGCCCAGGATGTGATCTATTCTGGAGAAGGTTCCGTCTGCACTTGAGAAAAAGGTGAAGTTGATTGTTTTGGGGTGAAATGTCCTATAGATATCAATTAGGTCTAGCTGGTCCATTGTGTCATTTAAAGTTTGTGTTTCCTTGTTAATTTTCTGTTTAGTTGATCTATCCATAGTTGTGAGTGGGGTATTAAAGTCTCCCACTATTATTGTGTTACTATTAATTTCCTCTTTCATACTCGTTAGTGTTTGCCCTACATATTGCGGTGCTCCTATGTTGGGTGCATATATATTTATAATTGTTATATCTTCTTCTTGGATTGATCCTTTGATCATTATGTAGTGTCCTTCTTTGTCTCTTTTCACAGCTTTTATTTGAAAGTCTATTTTATCTGATATGAGTATTGCGACTCCTGCTTTCTTTTGGTCTCCGTTTGCATGAAATATTTTTTTCCAGCCCTTCACTTTTAGTCTGTATGTGTCTCTTGTTTTGAGGTGGGTCTCTTGTAGACAGCATATATGGGGGTCTTGTTTTTGTATCCATTCAGCCAATCTTTGTCTTTTGGTTGGGGCATTCAACCCATTTACATTTAAGGTAATTATTGATAGGTGTGGTCCCGTTGCCATTTACTTTGTTGTTTTGGGTTCACGTTTATACAACCTTTCTGCATTTCCTGTCTAGAGAAGATCCTTTAGCATTTGTTGAAGAGCTGGTTTGGTGGTGCTGAATTCTCTCAGCTTTTGCTTATCTGTAAAGCTTTTGAGTTCTCCTTCATATCTGAATGAGATCCTTGCTGGATACAGTAATCTAGGTTGTAGGTTATTCTCTTTCATTACTTTCAGGACGTCCTGCCATTCCCTTCTGGCCTGGAGGGTTTCTATTGATAGGTCAGCTGTTATCCTTATGGGAATCCCTTTGTGTGTTATTTGTTGTTTTTCCCTTGCTGCTTTTAATATTTGTTCTTTGTGTTTGATCTTTGTTAGTTTGATTAATATGTGTCTTGGGGTGTTTCGCCTTGGGTTTATCCTGTTTGGGACTCTCTGGGTTTCTTGGACTTGAGTGGCTATTTCCTTCCCCATTTTAGGGAAGTTTTCAGCTATTATCTCCTCGAGTATTTTCTCACGGCCTTTCTTTTTGTCTTCTTCTTCTGGAACTCCTATGATTCGAATGTTGGGGCATTTCACAGTGTCCCAGAGGTCCCTGAGGTTGTCCTCATTTCTTTTGATCCTTTTTTCTTTTTTCCTCTCTGCTTCATTTATTTCCACCATTTTATCTTCTACCTCACTTATCCTATCTTCTGCCTCCGTTATTCTACTCTTGGTTCCCTCCAAAGTGTTTTTGATCTCATTCATTGCATTGTTCATGTTTAATTGACTCTTTTTTATTTCTTCTAGGTCTTTATTAAACATTTCTTGTATCTTTTCAATCTTTGTCTCCAGGCTATTTATCTGTAACTCCATTTTGTTTTCAAGATTTTGGATCATTTTTATTATCATTATTCTCAATTCTTTTTCAGGTAGATTCCCTATCTCCTCCTCTTTTGTTTGACTTGGTGGGCATTTTTCATGTTCCTTTACCTGTTGGGTATTTCTTTGCCTTTTCATCTTGTTTAGATTGCTGTATCTAGAGTGGATTTCTGTATTCTGGAGGTCTGTGGTTCCTTTTTATTGTGGAGGATTTACCCAGTGGGTGGGGTTAGACGATTGGCTTGTCAAGGTTTCCCGGTTAGGGAAGCTTGCGTCAGTGTACTGGTGCGTGGAACTTGATTTCTTCTTTTTGGAGAGCAATGGAGTGCCTAGTAATGAGTTTTGAGATGGGTCTATGTGTTAGGTGTGACCTTGGGCAGCCTGTTATGTTGACATTCGGGGCTATGTTCCTGTGTTGCTGGAGAATTTGCGTGGTATGTCTTGCTCTAAAACTTATTGGCTCTTGGGTGGTGGTTGGTTTCAGTGTAGGTATGGAGGCTTTTGGACGGTCACTTATTACTTAAAGTTCCATGTAGTCAGGAGTTTTCTGGTGTTCTCAGGTTTTGGGCTTAAGTTTCCTGCCTCTGGATTTCAGTTTTATTCTTCCTGTAGTCTCAGGACTTCTCCAACTATACAGCACTGATAATAAAACTTCTAGGTTAATGGCGAAAAGATTCTCCCCCGTTAGGGACACCCAGAGAGGTTCACAGAGTTACGTGAAGAAGAGGAGAGGGAGGAGGGAGATAGAGATAAGCAGGAGGAGAAAAAGGGGGACTCAAGAGGAGAGAGACAGATCTACGCAGCTGTCTGTTCCCAGAGTGTTCTCCGTATCTCAGACACCTACAAGGATTCACAGAATTAGATTGGGAAGAGAAGGGGAAAGGAGGAAATAGAGGTGTTCTGAGGTAGAAAACAGAGAGTCAAGATTGGGAGAGAATAATCTTCGGTTTAAAGATAGGGCTTCTCTTTTTTTTTTTTTTTTGTAAGGTTATAGTGTAGTGAAAATGAAAATGAAGAGTAGTAGAGGAGTACTAGAGGACTTTAAAAGAAATAAGAGAAAAAGAAAAATAGAAAATAAAAGAGAAAACGGAAAGGAAAAAAAAGAAGAAAAAAGAAAAAAAAAGAAAAAAAAAAAAAAAAAAAAAAAAAAAAAAAAGAAAAAAAAGAAAGAAAAAAAAATTTTTTTTTCCCCTAATTAAAAAAATTGTAAAAATCTATGAAAATGAAAGTTAAGGAGTAATGGGGGAGTAATAGGGAATTTTAAAGGAAAATAAAAGAGAAAAAATAAAAAAGAAAAAATATAAAAAGAAAAAAAATTTTTTTTTTTTTCCTTACTTAGAAAAAAAAAAGTAAAAATATATCTAGGAGTTTCTCTGGAGCTGTTGCGGTCAGTGTGGGTTCGGCTCAGTTTCAGATAGCTCCTCGTTCCAGCTTACACTTCTCGATATCTACAGGGCCCTTCCGGTGAAGTCGGTGTTTTCTACAGGGATTTTAATCTGTTGCACCAGTCCCTTCTGAAGCGGTTCCCTTTGTTTATTTGGCTTCTGTTTGCCGGTCTCTTCAGAGCCTCATTTCCGCCCTGACACAGGCGGGCGGATGTGGAGTCTTATTCAGGTAGCTAGTTCCGTTGCGCTGCTGGGAGGGGCTGACGCTGCGGGGAGGGGCTGGCCCTGCGGGGGTGGGCTGGCGCTGCCGGGAGGGGCTGACGCTGCTTTCTCCGTCTGCGCTGCTCAGGCTCCCGGCTGTTCTATATGGAGCGCGCCCCGCGCTGCGCCAGGTTCCAGCCCTCGGGTGTTACACAAAAGCGCGGAAGGAAAAGCTGCGCCTGCTCTCTGTGCCTTCCCCGTCAGAGCGGTCCAGGCAGCGAGGGGCTTGATGGGCGCACTATCCCCAGGTGTGGCGCACTCACTCCCTTCCGCGGACCCAGTCTCAGTTTCCGCTGGCGCCAGTCGGGTGCGCGCGCCTTCCGCCCTCTGCGTTAGGTTCCAGCCCTCGGGTGTTACACAAAAGCGCGGAAGGGAAAGCTGCGCCTACTCTCTGTGCCTTCCCCGTCAGAGCGGTCCAGGCAGTGAGGGGCTTGATGGGCGCGCTATCCCCAGGTGTGGCGCACTCACTCCCTTCCGCGGACCCAGTCTCAGTTTCCGCTGGCGCCAGTCGGGTGCGCGCGCCTTCCGCCCTCTGCGTTCCCCAGCCCCAGTCCCCGCCAGCGCCGGTCGGGTGCCTGCGCCCTATGTCTCGCCGCGACCTTCCCCTCCCCCCTGCCTCCTGCCTCCGGCGGGGCTGGGCCGGTCCGCAGCCTGCGAGCTCTTCTCGGGACTTTCTCCGTCCCTTTGTTCTGCGAACGGCCGGCAGTGTGTTCCAGCCGGTTAATTTTCTCTCTCTCTTTTGGTCTCCCACAGTTCAAGTTGGCACCTCACAGAAGCTCCCTCCGATTGTCCTCAGGGCACTCAGGCCCGGACCCTAGCCCAAGCAAGGCCGCCTAAGACTCCCTTCCCGGGACGGGTCTCCGTCCTTAGCTCTTTTGTCTCACTTTTTATCTTTTATATTTTGTCCTACCTCCTTTCGAAGACAGTGGTCTGCTTTTCTGGGCGCCTGATGACCTCAGCTAGCGATCAGAAGTTGTTTTGTGAAGTTTGCTCTGCATTCAGTTATTCTTTTGATGAATTTGTAGGAGAGAAAGTGGTCTCCCCGTCCTACTCCTCCGCCATCTTGGCTCCTCCTCCTCACTTCATGTCTTTATCTTTTTTCACATCAATGAATATAGATACAAAATCATTTTAATGCCTATGTAGTGTTTTTTGGGATAGATGTTCCATAGTTATTTTATTAATAAACTATTTTTGGACATCAGTTAAATCCAAATCTTTACTATTGTAAACAACTGTGCTGTCAAGCTCCATTATCTTTAACAAAATGAAAGAGTAAGTCAAGGTGACCTGTGCTTTACCAAGACCAAAGCCAGGAAGCCTAGAGGCACGGTTGATGGAGGTTGTAACTAGGATACTTATTTGCATCCCCCTGAAGGATGAAAGGTATCAATAAGGTCTGCTACAGCATATGGACTCTTCACAGCTTTCTGATAGTTCACTCTCTAATACTTATTTTTCAGTGCTTTTTACTTTGTTTGGTTTCCTCAAAGACAGGTAGCATCATGCAAGCAAGGCAACAAATACATTGTTTTTCATAGTCTCAGACTCTCTTCAATATTCTGCAAACAGTAAATGCATAAAAATATAATTATAATTATACTTATTTTCCTGGCCAAACATATACTAAGATAAAACATGGACTAAATCTGTCTTTAAAATTATATTATGACCTGGCTTCTCTAAAAACCATAAACCTGTGATGGTTGAATGCTGTTTCTAATACCTAAAATTTGATTTCATGATACATAGCCCTCTGCTATTTTTTAATGCAGTTGGACTATGAGTACACCCTCTAATATCAACAAAGACGGACAATTTTGCTATGGAACATGTAAGCCCAGTTATCTTCCTGGTGGTTCAGATGGTAAAGAATCTGCCTGCAATGCAGGAAATTCAGGTTTGATCCCTTGGTCTGCAAGATCCCCTGCAGAAGGGAATGGCTACCCTGCAATATTCTTGTCTGGGAAATCTCATGCACAGGGGAGCCTGGCTGACTATAGTCTATGGGGTAGCAAAGAGTCGAACACAGCTGAGCAACTAACACTACACACACCATGATTCAATAAATACATGTGATATAACTTGATAAGCTCATGTTTTAGTGTATTTTCCTGCTGAAATTTTTTGGTTTCTTATCAGTTCCAAGGAGTTGAATTTGCTTAAATATATGCAATTATGTCCCCAGGCAGAAACTTCAAATACATTTAAATAAATATAAACATTGAGCAAAAGATACTGAGAGAAGGGAAATCCCATGTATTGAATCCAGCAACAAAATCTTGATATAATGCCAAACCAAATCAATGAAATATTTGATTTAAGTTTTCCTTAGCCCCATTCTCCCCTAGCTGTTGTGCTTTTCTGTCCAAATGGCTCATTAGATATTAATATAAAACTTCAGACAGACAGCTGGTGTGTCCTATTGCCTAGCTTCTGGCTGCTTTTCCCCTGAACTCCATAGGCAAGCAATGAGTTCCCAATATTGAAGAGTCATTATTTCCAAGTAACCAGGAATTAGCTCTTAGTGTAGAATCTAAATTTATCATCATGTACAAGTTGGTCTTTAAATATCTTAATCTGAGAAGTTTCATATAACTAGGAGAAGGTGGAAGTATCCAGAAGAAAATCAATAGTCTCAGAAGGCAAGCCTTGCCAACACAGTGCTATAGGGTGAGTCCATCGCTCCCCAGCAAAGGTGTCTATTCAAACTTCACCAAGTTTTAAATCCTTTAACAGGGTCTCAAAAATCCATATTCACATAAATTATTTAATGGATAAAGAATGCAAGAAAAACCACTATGTTTTTCCTCCCATCCTGAACATGTTACAAGTGTATTTTCTTTTTTCTTAGCCTTTTAAAAAACCGTTTACTTTATACTGGCATATAGTGATTTACAATGTTGTGCTAGTTTCAGGTGTATAGCAAAGTGATTCAGTTACACACATACAAGTGTCTCATCTTTTTTCAGCAGACTGGTCCCAAATCGGGAAAGGAGTACGTAAAGGCTATATATTGTCACCCTGCTTATTTAACTTCTGTGCAGAGTACATCATGTGAAATGCCAGGCTGGATGAAGCACAAGCTGGAATCAAGACTGCCAGGAGAAACATCAATAACGACAGATAAGCAGATGACACCACCCTTATGGCAGAAAGCAAAGAAAAACTAAAGAGCCTCTTGATGAAAGTGAAAGAGGAAAGTGAAAAAGCTGGCTTAAAACTCAACATTCAGAAAACTAAGATCATGGCATCTGGTCCCATCACTTCATGGGAAATAGATGGGAAAACACTGGAAACAGTGAGAGACCGTTTTTTTTTTGATGGGGGCGGCCTCCAAAATCACTGCAGATGGTCACTGCAGCCATGAAATTAAAAGATGCTTGCTTCTTGGAGAAGAAGCTATGAAGAGAAATGAAGTGAAGTGAAAGTCACTCAGTCATGTCTGACCCTTTGTGACCCCATGGACTATACAGTCCATGGAATTCTCCAGGCCAGAATACTGGAGTGGGTAGCCTTTCCCTTCTCCAAGGGATCTTCCCATCCTAGACAGCATATTAAAAAGCAGAGACACTACTTTGCCAACAAAGGTCCATCTGGTCAAAGCTATGGTTTGTCCAGTAGTCATGTATGGATGTGGGAGTTGGACTATAAAGAAAGCTGAGTGCTGAAGAATTGACGCTTTTGAGTCATGGTGTTGGAGAAAACTTTTGAGAGTCCCTTGGGCTACAAGGAGATCAAACCAGTCAATCCTAAAGAAAATTAGTCCTGAATATTCATTGGAAGGACTGATGCTGAAGCTGAAATTCCAATACTTTGGCCACCTCATGCAAAGAACTGATTCACTGGAAAAGACCCTGGTGCAAGGAAAGATTGAAGGCAGGAGGAGAAGGGAACAACAGAGGATGAGATGCTTGGATGGCATTACTGACTTTATGGACATGAGTTTGAGCAAGTTCTGGGAGTTGATGAAGGACAGGGAAGCCTGGTGTGCTGCAGTCCATGGAGTTTCAAAGAGTCAGACACAACTGAGTGAACTGAACAGATTTTTTTTTCAAATTATTTTCAGGTTTAGGTTGTTACATAATATTGAGCAGGATTCCCTGTGCTATACAGCAGGTTCTTGTTGGTTACCTATTTTAAATACAGTAGTGTGTACATCTCAATCCCAAACTCCCTAGCTAATCCCTCTGTCACCAGACAGAGGCATTTTCTATTTTCAAACAGGATAGTTTTAAAAGAGAGAAATGTTATGAAAAGAAAGTAGTTCAAAGTGATGAGTACTATATAGCACTGTTTATAATAGCCAGGACATGGAAGCAACCTAGATGCCCATCAGCAGATGAATGGATAAGGAAGCTGTGGTACATATACACCATGGAATTTTACTCAGCCGTCAAAAAGAATTCATTTGAACCAGTCCTAATGAGATGGATGAAACTGGAGCCCCTTATACAGAGTGAAGTAAGCCAGAAAGATAAAGAACATTACAGCATACTAACACATATATAAGGAATTTAGAAAGATGGTAACGATAACCCTATATGCAAAACAGAAAAAGAGACACAGAAATACAGAACAGACTTTTGAACTCTGTGGGAGAATGTGAGGGTGGGATGTTTCAAAAGAACAGCATGTATACTATCTATGGTGAAACAGATCACCAGCCCAGGTGGGATGCATGAGACAAGTGCTCGGGCCTGGTGCACTGGGAAGACCCAGAGGAATCGGGTGGAGAGGGAGGTGGGAGGGGGGATCGGGATGGGGAATAAGTGTAAATCTATGGCTGATTCATATCAATGTATGACAAAACCCACTGAAATGTTGTGAAGTAATTAGCCTCCAACTAATAAAAAAATTAAAAAAAAAAAAAAAACAAAGTGATGAGTACTATATAGGAGAGAAGCTTGACAATTCTGCGCTAGCTTTTCTTGGTGGGATAAAGAAAAGAGGATCGCGCCTATACACACACACATATATAAACACACACTGCATTTGTTTTGGTTTTTAAACCACAGATTTCATAAAAGCCCCAGATGATGAAACTATCTCTTTCTGAAGCCATATCCACAAGATCTGTGGAGCTTCCAATAGCTTAGAGACCCCCTGTCCCCCAAAATCCGGTCTTCCTGATTTGTCTGTCTCCCAAAGAGCAACTTCACTTTCACTTTTCACTTTCATGCATTGGAGAAGGAAATGGCAACCCACTCCAGTGTTCTTGCCTGGAGAATCCCAGGGACGCAGGAGCCTCGTGGGCTGCCGTCTGTGGGGTCGCACAGAGTCGGAGATGACGAAGCGACTTAGCAGCAGCAACAGCAAAGAGGCAAACTCCAGTAAACATTAACATAAAGGTCAGCCTTAAAAGTCACTGTAAATATGTGGAAGATTTTTTTAAAATCAGCCATCATTTTAACTGGCTTATCAGGATTAGTGGAGAGACAGAAGACGCTGCATCTGCACCTGGAACGCCGTGTGCTCATGACTGCTTACATTTTTCACATCTGTGTACTTGGATGTCACTGTAGCCCCATGTATTTTGTTAGAATATTCTCTGGTCCTATGCACAGCTAATGTACATAATGAACATTGTGAATTGAATGAATAATAAGAAATATATATCTGAACTATTTGATTTGCCTGTCTGTCTCAGCATAAACAAATAAAGGAGACATAGTAAAAATTATTTGGATCCAAATAGAATCTTGGGCTTCCCTGGTAGCTCAGGGGATAAAGAATCCACCAGCAATGCAAGAGACTCCAGTTCAATTCCTGGGTCAGGAAGATCCCCTGGAGAAGGGATAGGCTATCCACTGCAGTATTCTTGGGCTTCCCTGGTGACTCAGATGGCAAAGAATCTGCCTGCGATGCAGGAGACCTGGGTTCAATCCCTGGGTCAGGAAGTTCCCCTGGAGGAGGGCATGGCAACCGCCTCCAGTATTCTTGCCTGGAGAATCCCCATGGACAGAGAAGTCAGAGGGCTGCAGTCCACAAAGGGTCAGACACAACTGAGTGACTAAGCACAGCATAGCACAGAATCTGAGGCTTCTAAAGGAAAAAAGGGCAAAACAGCTGGTGGGTAGAATGAATTTCATGTTAGTAACACATACAACAGTATGTCTGAACTCGAATTACTGTTTCACTTAGAGTCATTCCAGTTTCAATATTCTTACTCACAAGAGTAAGATATCTTGCAAGTCTTCTGACAAAACTTGATTTATGATTTGCTAGATTCTGTTGCATGAATCCTTCAGCAAAATTGTTACTGAGCACGACAAATGGAAAGGCACTGCCATTCTTCATATTTTCTTCTTTGTAGATGAAACCTTTGATTTAACCAAAAATAAAGAGACCTGCCCTTGAGAGTCTTAAAAAATAGTCTTTGGAGTCAGTGGTGTGTCTCATACAAAGTAGATTTCAAAGTAGTAAATTCTTCCTGTGCTGTTTCTATGGAATATATGCAGAAATGTTTCTTTGGATGCCAAGGCAGCATTGGGGAAACAACTCTGGTGTACTAAAAGAGTTAATAACTGAATCATTTTTTCCATAGTCCTTTAGTGTAAGAATGAAGTCATGTCAGTCATATCCAGACATGACTGAGTCAAGGCACTCTGACTCCTCTGTCCATGGAATTCTTCAAGCAAGAATACTGGAGTGGTAGCCATTCCTTTCTCCAAGGGATCTTCCCGACCCAGGAATATAACATAAAGCCCTAATTTTAAATAAATAAAACTACACAATGATTTAACTTCTGATGACCATAAGTAAGATGATCTTTCAGAAACCAACAATATACTCTACCCATGCCGTGAATTAAATCATTTGTAGCAAGGATGAAAACACTCATGGCCAATTCATTAGTACTTTTTTGCAAACCCATGACTTATAGTTCTCCCCCAAAATTAAGTGATCTACTTAAGAAACGTTAATGAGAAGAACAAGTATATTTCATTTCTGCTACTCAATGTTTTTGGTCCACAATGTTAGATATGGTTTTTAAAAACATTTGTTGTCAGTTGTATAATCCAAGCCCAGTTTTAAATGTAGCATTATTACCTGATTTCCAAGTCCACATGCTAGGTGTGAGATGGGTGTAAAAGAAGAAAAAATTCTTTGATGGTTTTACACCCAAAGATGATATTTGTCCATGTTATTCCCCAACTCAGGAAACGGATATATATATAAAGCTACCATGTTTAGAGTGCTTAAGCATGTCAGGTATGGTGTTATTTTCCATGAATCATTTACTAACTCTCATAGGAATTCTCTGAACTAGGCATTACTACTATGTTTTACAGATGAGGAAACTCAAGTGTAAGAAAACTAATATGTTCAAATGGTAAGTGATGAATTTTTAGCCTCATTTTTTCTGACTTTAAAGCCACCTTATTTTGTTTTCAATATTTTTCTATAAACTGGTATAATGCTAACTTCTTTTCCTGATTAAGTGATTTTTAAAAACAAGTGAGGCTTTGAAGAGCTTAGGTCACCAAAACAACAGAGTGGACTTAGACTCCCCACGTTACATTTATTACAGTTTATCAACAACAGAGTGTGATTAAGATTTAATATGTTTAAAGACATGAAATAGGCAATCAAAATATGAGCTGGCAACAGAGAGATGAAACCATAAAAATTTATTCTTTTTTCCTTTTCTGTTCTACAGTAGTTTTATTCATATCTCTGTTCAGAGCCCAAATTCACCATGGAAAACTATTTTCCTCTTCTCAGCATCACTTTTTTTTTAATCAAAAACTTCAAACATATACAAAAGTAGAGAGACTAATATGACAAATAATGATAAATCTCCATTTGCCCAGCAATAATATTCATCAGTGATCAACTGATATCCACTCTTATCTACAGCTCCTCCCCAAAACTCCCAATATTCCTACTGGATTTTGAAGTAAATTTCAGGTATAATTTAATCTATAAACATTTCTGTATTTAACTCTAAAAGATAGTCCTTAAAATATATAACCACAATATCATTATCACCATTAAAAATATTTCCTCTTTTTTCAATTGTTTCATAATGTTTTACGATTTGTTTTTATCAGGATTCTAATGAGAGCCATACACTCCACTTGTTTTTACATTTGCTAAGTTAATTTTAATTGACAGATTGCTCTTTCACCATTTTTTCCTTTTCCTTATAATCTGTTTATTGAAGCAACTGGGCCATTTATCTCATATAGTTTATTACAAACTGAATATTATTGATTGACCCTCTGTGGTGTTACTTAATATTTCTACTATCTCTTGTATATGCTGTAAATCAGTAGTTAGATCTAAACTATCAATTCAAAACTTCGTTTTTGTTTTGGCAATAATGTTTTATGGGTGATATCACACACTTCTACCAAGAGATATGTAATATCTGTTTGTCTCTTTCTT